>NC_085874.1:45782691-45797691 GCF_034702125.1 Engraulis encrasicolus | reverse complement strand
TCCTTATAGAGTGGATGGGACACACAGGGGGTGACGGGGCGGAGCAGGACACATCGAGGATCATAGAGATGAAATGAGGAAGGATGCAGTATAGGATAGAGCAGTGGTTCCCAACCTTTTTCTTCAGGGATCCATATTTTTACCATTGTAAGCTGTGGTGACCCACCCGTGCGAGCGTCCACACAAGAGTTTCTGGCGAAAACTCATTAGTTATCATTTTATTCCACAATTTGTCTTCAGTCAAATATAGAATAGATGTTTAATGTATCACATTTTGTTGCTTCTATGCATATATTGGTTTAAATGATTTGTCACTTATTCAACATGGGCTATATATGGTATTAAAATTACAATCAAGACCCACTGTGGATCTTTGGCGACCCATGGGTTGGGTCCCGACCCATAGGTTGGGAACCACTGGGATAGAGGGATGTGGAGAGGTAGGAGGCATGAAGGATGGGCAGCAGGGATGGAGTGGGATAGGAGGATGGATGGAGGAGGAGGGATGTGGGGGGGGGAGTTAGGACATGAGATAGGGTGGGGGTAGGATACATGGAGGTTGGGGGCAGGATACATGGAGTGGGGAAGGGAAAGAGGAGGTCCATTCATTCTGGTGCACCTGTTCTATGTTCTATGACAGTCTAGAAATGTGTCAGGCTCAATTCTTTTCCCCCCGGCTTCCACATACAGAAAATGTTGGTCAAAAGAGCAAGAAATATGTAAGGAATTGCATGAGATAGGTTGGGGTAGGATGCATGAGATGTGGTGAGGTAGGATGCATGCGATAGAGTGAGGTAGCATCGATGCATGTGATATGGTGGGGTAGAATGCATGAGATAGGGTGGGGTAGGAAGCATATGATATAGTGGGGTAGGATGCTTATGATAGGGTGGGGTAGGATGCATGAGATATGGTGGGGTAGGATGCATATGATATGGTGGGGTAGCCTGATAAACCAGCCTAAATGTGAGACCGGAGTAATTTAATCTGGCCCCGATGAACGTTACCTCAGATGATTGCTGATGAGAACAACCTGTTGTTTTTAAAACCGTGCCGCCGCTCTGACCAATCGGCCATCTTTGCCGTTGATGTGCTTTCCCAACGGTGTTGCAAGCTTCGTCGTCACTCCCTCAAAACCCCGCCCGCTTTGATTCAAAACAAATCTCAGCGTTGTAATCTGTTTTGCCAGACTCAGGGCACAGTGTTCAAAATGTTCTCAGATCCGAGGCCAGACCCACTCGCAGCTGAAAAATGTCGGCGCCCAGCGGGTGGCGTTGGTTTACCAGGCTAATGGTGGGGTAGAATGTATGAGATATGGTGGGGTAGGCATATGATATGGTGGGGTAGGATGCATATGATATGGTGGGTAGGATGCATGTGATATGGTGGGGTAGGATGCATGAGATATGGTGGGGTAGGATGCATATGATATAGTGGGGTAGGATGCATGAGATATGGTGGGGTAGGATGCATATGATATAGTGGGGTAGGATGCATATGATATAGTGGGGTAGGATGCATATGATATAGTGGGGTAGGATGCATGAGATAGGGTGGGTAGGATGCAAGGAGTGGGAAGGGAAAGAAATGCCAGTCAGCATCACTCATGTCAACAGAGGTCTCCAACAGTCATGTTAGATGAAGATCAGTGTTATTGCAAGAGACATATTGTGCATGCACTATGGAGGCAAATTATACAGTATTTAAAGGGACAGTTTGGTCAATTTCAACATGCAGTTGTAATGCTCACACTACCCTGGACTTGTCAGTGCCTGAGATTTTTTTTTCTTCTTCTTCAGCCGTTTCCGAGATCCTGGTCATTGTAATGGGGGCAGCTCTTTGTTTACATTTCAAAAAAACATTTTTATTTATTCCCAAAAACATCCAAAAGGTTATAAAACATCAGCAGACAACTAGCAAATAGCAGTACCTTTTGGGAAAATATTTGGAGTTGGCCTATGTTTCATTTTTTAAAAATGTAGGTAACACTTTATAATAATGTTCCTTAGTAAAGACTCAGTAAATAATTAACTAATGATGAATAAAACATTAACAAATGTTTTTATTATTAACTAAGCTTTATTAATGCTTTATAAAATATCTACAAATGATATCTGCGAGATTTTACACACCTTATAACACAGTATTTTATTCATTTACAAGCAACTTGTAAATGTTTGATAAATATAAAATATTAGCATAGCATTTCCTAGTCATTTACAAGCATTTGTTTACATTTCCTAGTCATTTACAAACGTTTGTTAATGTTTTGTTCATCAATAGTTAATTATTTATTAAGTCTTTATAATGCTTTTTTGCATCCATTATTCTAAAGTGTTACCAAAATGTAAACAAACGCTGCCCCCATTAGAATTGCTCATAACTCGGAAAGGGCTGAGCCGAAAAATGTAGCATCACCAGGTACTGACAAGTCAAGAGTAGCGTGAGCAATACAACTGCCTGTTGAAATTGACCAAACTGTCCCTTTAATACACTTATAAATTTGCTGTTATCAGAATGGCAATGACCGAGTCATAGTGCACTATCCTGTGTTATGTCATAGTAGTCCTATGGTAATTTAATTTTCAATGACTATTACAGCGTGCATTAATGTGTATAAGGTACACAATAGCACCTGCAACTAAATAAACTTTAATGCTCATGTTCATGTTGCTACATTGCTTTTAAAAGGCATCATTCACCCCCCCCCCGCCCCCTCTCTATCTATCTATCTTTTCTCCAAACAACTGTCACTGTTAGAAGACGGACACTTACAAAAACCCTTGAAGTGAACCACTGAATGTCAGTCCTGTCCAACATGAGCAGTTGCATTCCTTTCACCACTAGGGGGCATGGCAACAGTGAACTATGCAAAATGGGGTAAAAAAAAAAGGGGGGGGGGGAGGGGGGGGGAGAGAGGAAGAAAGAAATCACCAAAACCGCTTTTGGTGTCCTCGCTCGGACTGGCAGCAGCAGCTGGTTGGTTACTATGGCGATGCTGTGGATTAGTCCTGCTCCAATTGGCCGCCCCTCTGCACAGATCACCATGGTGATTGGACCGTGGGATGCTTTGCTTTTTGGGGGTGAGTCAGGTAACCCAGACAAAAGTGGCATTGGCTCTCACTCTTTCATGTCTCTCTAAAATACAGAGCCATAGGCCACTGAACAGAAATCAAAAAACGGAATGAAACACCCATGTTGGTTACCTCAATAATCCCCTCTATTTAACTCAATAATTCCCTCTATTTTTTTTCTTTTTCACTCATTTATTTTTATTTTGCTGATGCTAGTTTGGCGTGGTGCCGTGCATGACTCTCAACTTTGGCCCCTTCTGTAGAGCTCTTGCATGACCGGCATGCCAACTAAGTAGCCAGTGAGTGCGTTGCAATATGCAACCTTGCCTCCTCCACTTGCCTCCTCCACTTGCTTCTCCACTTGCTTCTCTCCTCGTACCAGGAAGTAATATGTCATGATGACATCACTGGCAACAGCATTATATTTCAATATCTTGCAAAAGCTCAATTGTAGAGTCTTTTTCTCATTTGCAATTGGGATGGTGAATTAAAAACAGTCCCTCAAAAGTTGTTGTGGCTAGGCTGACAGCTGGGAAACTTTATCGTTTTCTCCACGGAGGAGGGACCAGGAGGCGGGACGAGGAGACAAGCGCAAGTGGAGGAGGCAAGGTTGCATATTGCAACGCACTAAGTGCTTCGCTAGCACGGCAGCCGAGCGGCCAGCTAGCGCTTTGTTAGCATGCATTATCGATACGGCACCTGGCACCATGCCTTTGACTCCACTTAGGCTGATTGACCACAGCAGTAGCCACTAACACAAGAGAAGCTGAAAATAGGGAGAATATTCCATCAATTGATTTTCTTTTTATGTTTTTTTTTTCTTTTTCCTTTCAGGCACGTTTTATTTTGGTTCCGGCATGTGTCATCATCAGGGTGCTAAGGATAGAAGAGACACTCTGATGGTGTAGGACAAAAAAGGTGACAGGACAAAAACGGTAAACAAACAGGAGCAGTGAAGGACGACAAGGGGAGGGGGAGAGGGTTGAGGTGTTGAGTGCAGAGAGGTGTTGGGGGATGTTTAGTGTGTGTGTGTGTGTGTGTGTGTGTGTGTGTGTGCGTGCGTGCGTGCGTGCGTGCGTGCGTGCGTGCGTGCGTGCGTGCGTGCGTGCGTGCGTGCGTTTGTTCGTTTGTGTGTGCGTGTCGAGCTGGGGTGGGGTTGAGGGGTTCATGACGTCATCTGAGGTGATGCATCAAGGTGCAGTGACATGATCATGCCAGAGGGGGTGCATGCAGCATGCACAAAAAAAGGAGAGAGTGAGAGAGAGAGAGAGAGAAAGAGAGAGAGAGAGAGGGAGAGGGAGAGGGGGGATCTGTCTGTCTGCCTCTCTCCTAAACAGACAGAGCCTGTGCATCACTGGTTCATGCCATTCATTTCTTTTTATTTCATTTTTCGACGCTCCATCTCTCTGTGGGCTTTAAGGATTTACAGTACTTTCTGAGCAGTAGGCTACATGGATGGGATGACCTCATTGACCTCAGGCTGTGCGTTGCACATTGCAATCATCTTAAATATGACTTAGGCTTGTTGATCTTCATGCGTAATGGCATAAGGCTCCCATTTGGCTAAACAGAAATGTGCTGCGAAACAAATAGAGTAGAGTACTTTTATTAAACCCGAAGAAAATTAAGGTGACTGTCAGCTTACATAAATACACAAATACAAAAACATAAGACCTAACACATTAATGTACATTGCTAAATACATAAATACATAAATTAATAAATAAATAAAAAACAAATCCCATGCTTCCAGACATGTTTTTTTTCAGACTGTCTGGCACGTCGCCTCACATAGCCCCGCACCCCGACAGCCATCTCTCCCCTCCCCTCCCTGTCTGCTATAGCCCCGTACCCAGGGTTGCCAGATGAGGCTGATGTTTTCCAGTCCAAAAAATGCTCAAAACCCGCCTAGAAGCACAGAATCCCACCCAATGCTATTGATTTCTATGGCAAAAATTGGGCAAGTTTTTCTGCTAAATGCCATTTTTACCCGTACACGGCCATCCCAAGCAGGCCAATTGTGTGGAAAACAGCCCAATCTGGCAACACTGCCCGTACCCCGACAGCCCTGACGCCCCCCCCCCCCCCCGGCTGTCTGCTTCCATCTCATACACCACAGCCCTCCCACGCCAAAATCCCCTCCACAAAAAGGCAAAGAGAAGGGAGATGGGGGCAGCATTGGTTCAACACAGTAAAATGAAAATAAATAAACACTGTCACCGGAGAGGTTTGTGATGTTCTGAGGGTCTCCTAAGAGGGAATAATGTGGTGTAATGCATTCAAACAATGAAGGCTGGCAGAAGCCAGTGTTCTCTGTCTTACACACTGTTTACACCTACCATATGGGCATTTTTGTCAGCGCACCTTTTGTTTTTGCCTTTTGTTTACACGTAAACAGAGTTCTAGCTCCCTAAAGAGGAAAATACTAGTCAGGCCGCGCCCTCATAGAGACGCAACACCTTCAGCATTGCTTCTAATCAGGCCGAGAGCGATACAAATATCGTTTCTGAGCTCCAGAAAAATCTGGAACTCCTCCCACTTTGTCAGGAAGTAAACAACCAGTAGCTAACCAAGGGAAGCAGGTTAACCATGCCATTGGGAAATGTTTAGGCCTATTGTTATGCTCTTGGTCAGACCAAGTCTCTTGAAAGTCCATGATAATCGGGCTAGGAAAATCGCATAGTTTTCTATAACACCTGTCACAATAGTATTTTTGAATCCATATGCTATCTAAACAGGATCACGATATGTAAAATGGATACATTTTGTTTTAGAAATATCCGCATGTGTGTATCCAGACTAAGGCCTTATAGTCTCTCAGACAGACAGAGAAGGGTGGAATTTGTAATGAACTGTTGTAATGAGATTCCATTCGTCCATTCATTCTCTTGCACCTGTTCTATGGCAAGCTCGAAATGTGTAAGACTCCTTTAATATCCCCCAGCTCCAATTAAACCAACACAGAAAAATGCTAAGAAAAGAATTTTGGTCAAAAGAGCAACAAAAATGTAAGGAATTGGAATTTGGTTTTAGAGTTCTCAATGTCCCCAACCCTGACCTAGAGCATATTTGGTACCAGAGTGCTGTCTAAGTGTTTTATTAACACTGTGCTTGGTAACACTTTATTTTAAAGGGGCTTTAATTACAGTGTACTTACTCATTAGGTATAATAGGTGCGATAACATGTAAGTACACTTGTACACTTGGGGACCCCCTCGAAAACGAGATATCCTATCTCAAGGGGCTTTCCCCCTAAACAAATAAATTGAAATTGTAATACATGTTATTACATCATACTCGCAATGAATGTTTTTGTTTTTCATAGCGTGAGCTACCATGACCTGGGTGAATGACACTTGATCATCACGGTCAACAGAAACAGGGCCAGTGGAGCTATACTGTAGCGACTGTAACATTCGAGCACTGGACTGGAGATGAGAGAGACCAAAAGGGGTGGGGGTTATTGGGGCGTGGTGGGGTTGTGGTGGCTGGGCTGGTGGCTGGTAGGGTGTGGGTAGTAGGGTGCTTGGGGATCGTGAGTGGCCTCCTTCAGTCTGTGAACTGAAGGGTTATTGTCCAGTAACCAATGGCAAGGCCACGGGTTTTACAGACGGGAAGAGCACAGTAGGGGCCATTCAGAATGGCAGCCGCTCCAACACGAGTGCGCTAGGCTAATGCTAGTGTCACAACCGCTAACGGGGAAAAGAAGAGAGAAGAGGGGAATCCAGGACACCCACCCTTTTGTTCTTCTGTCCTGCTGGCAAGTTGGCTTTTTTTCCCAGACACGCATGTTTCCAAAAACTGAATGGGATTTAATAAACGTAGTTACATGCAGATATAATATTCCGTTTTCAAGCAGAATATTGTCAGTATTCGGGTTTAAACAAGTTCTGGAATATTCTGATGACATTTGTGGAAGAGCGTTTGCAACTAGATTAACAACACGGACACATTTCGAATGAATAAAGAGTTTGGGATGAATAAATCGAATGCTGATACTATTTTATTGAACCCATTTTGTACAAAATTCCCTGCTTTCAGGTGTAAATTCCCTGCATTCATATGTTTAAATGCCTTACTTCTTATATGTGTACATTTTCCTATGTAAGTGACTTGACTATAAGAAATGTGGCGCTGTCGCTTTAAGAGACTGATCACGCTTTGAATGCATGTTATAGCTGCGTGATATGAGACATGCCCGGACATTCTCTCTCATGCAGTCGCATTCCCGGACTCTCCGACTTCGTTTGGAAGTATTTCAGTGTTGTTGTGCGTGAATGTAACTGTAAGTACACATATTTTCTTTGTAAGGTTTTATTTCGTTTGTGCAGCCCTTTATTTCGTTTCTACAGTCCTTTATAACATTGTATTGAAGCCTGACAATCGTTCTGTGTAATTGTAAATGTCTAGAATGTTCCGTGACTCAGCAATGCCGCGTTAGCAATCCTGTACACGGTGTTCTTTGTTAGCATTTCATATATTTAATGCTGTATGATTTCCAGTGCTGTTTTAATGCTTTATTTATGGCATTTAATACTGTTTATCACCCTGTTATTACTGCTGTGTGCAGTACTTTCCTGTAATTATTATCTCTGAGTAGATACTGTGAATGGGGCGTTTGGAATGTGAATAACTTAGCATTGTCCTGTTTGTTCCTTTATTTCTGTCTTTGTATAGAAAACCACACTGTCACAACCTTTTCAACTTCCACAACTTGATAACACGACCACACAACGTAACTTCCACACTGTGAGACAACACAATATGACAACTGTACTTCACAACTTCTCAACTGTTCAATTAATAAATGGCAAGACTCAACCTCTAGAACAGCTGCATTCTTTCTGACCGAAGAATTAGGCCAGCGGGTGTACGACCAGTACTTTCCTCATCATAATATCCTACAAAATTGGTCCTTCTTATCGCCGGATTGTACATCATCTGCGTCATGGCTGCTTCTAGAGATGTCCAGGGTGAAGCACATCAGCCTTATCCTCGCCCCAGCCGGAGAAGACAACCTCCAGCTTACCTAGAGGACTATGTGCTCAGCCACCCTTGCCAATCATCCCCCTCCAGACCACACATGCCATCAACAGGGCATGCAACACATGTAAGTCAGAGCAACATTTCTTTCCCATCTGAGAGTGCTACCGCTGCTAGAGCATCTGCATTAGATCTACTAGAGGAGAGATGGAAAACTTTAAGTACTGCAATGGAAGAGCTTGCTATCGAAATGGAGAATGCAAAGCGTGCCTCTTATCCTTCAAGTACTGTGGGCTTTTATCATGAGCATCCAAGATCAACCTCTCCTTATCAGCAGTACAGTAGCAGTTTGCCAGACACATTTGGCTATGCACCTGTCACTACTACCCACACTGGAGACAGGCCTCCCTCAGATTACATGTTAGCTCCTCAAACATTATGGCCAGAACCCCCTAGTCACACTTATGTGCAAGAATTGAATACAGTCATGCCTCAGCCACTTGTTCAGTTCTCCACATCAGCACTTCAAGGAGCAGCCTCCAAAGTAGGACCCTGGTTAGACATGGCACAACATAGGCCTCTCGAAGCATCGGTAAGCCTGACTGAGCAAGCAGAGAATGTTCAATCGGATGGCACTGCTACACCAGCATCTTATGGCTCTCCAGAGAGGGCATCCTCACCTGCCACACCTCTGGTGCCCCAGCCAGCACCGGTGCCCATGCCACGCCTGCCTCGTCTGCCACGCCTGCCACGCCTGCCTGGCCAACCAGCGTATGCTTCACCCCTGCCCGGCCAGCCAGCGCCCGCGCCACCTCTGCAGGGACAGCTAGCGCCCGCACATATGCCACCCATGCCCGGCCAGCCAGCGCCCGCGCCACCTCTGCGGGGACAACCATTGCCCGTGTTACCGCAGCCAGGCCAGCCTGCACATGCGCCACCTCTGCCAGTCCAGCCAGCGCCCGCGCCACCTCTGCAGAGACAGCTAGCGCCAGCACTACCGCCGCCAGGCCAGGCAGCGCCAGCACATGCGGCACCCCTGCCAGTCCAGCTAGCGCCTGTACCCGCGCCGCCTGTGCCAGCCCAGCGAGCGCCCATGCTACCTCCTCCAGGTCAGCGAGTGCCTGCACAGCATCCTCCATGGCAGCCAGTGCCAAATCAGCCTCCGCCCATTCAAACTTATCCGCCAGTGCAGCCACCTGCTGGGCCTTGGTACCCTCCTCATGGGATTGCGCCACCGCAACCGGGGCATTATCCTTGGTACCCATACCCATATCCTGCTCCACAACCTGCGGCCTACCCTGCACCTGATACAGGAGCACCTAACTTGATGGAGATGGCCATCGCCTCATCCTATGGGATACCGAAGCCTAAATTAGTTGCTTTCTCATCTGGCAAAGAGAGTGACTTTATTCTCCTGAAAAAGGGTCTGGACACAGTCTTAGGGCCTCATCGACATCTGACAGAGGACTACAAGTTTCAAGTTCTCCTTGACCTTCTGAAACTTCCTGCAGCTTATCAAATAGCTAAGAGGCACCTGAACAGTCCACAGCCCTACAGCGCTGCGATGCAGGCTCTGGAACAACGATATGGCCAGCCACGGTCACTCATTCAAAGCGAGCTAAAGGCCCTGCAGCAAGCTCCACCCGTCCGAATTGGTGACGCCCAAGCATTTGAAGACTTCAGCACAGCAGTTAGCTCACTAGTGGGAATGCTACAGTCGACACGTGGCCCAGCCAGGTACGAGCTGCAGTGTGGTTCGCATGTTGACATCCTGCTTAGCAAACTTCCTGTGAACTACAGAGATTCCTTCGTTGAACACTGCTTGAAGCGAGGCATCATCGCCAGTGGGTCTACTACGACATACACTCTGATTGACCTGGCATCCTGGCTGGAAATTAAGTCTCAAACCCTCCAAATCTCTCGACGGGCCGCTGAAGGCGTTCAGGGAGAGCCTCCACGTCGAGACACCAAGTCCTCCAAACAGACCAAAGGGAAGTCATCCACTGTGTTGCTAAACACTGCTGCTATGCCGATGGCAACTGCACCTGAAACAAGTGCACTTTCTGCATCGCCAAAATCCAAACGATTCAAACCCTTTTGCCCATATTGCAAGTCCAACGAGCACTACCTGAGTGGATGTTCAGAATTCACAATCATGAATACATCCCAGAAGTCAGATTGGATAAAGGAACAGAACCGCTGCTGGAGGTGTGGAAGAGGCCATAAACCCGACAAGTGTACTCTGAAGAAGCCTTGTGCCACATGTGGAGAACAGCACCTGTTGACTTTGCATGAAGTTGCAACAACGCAACAGCCCAGTGTTACTGTCAGCACTGTTTCCACAGTTGTTTACCTGGATCAAGCAAGTCACTCACGCCGAGTGATGCTCAAAGTTGTCCCTGTTCGCTTGTGCAACGGGAGCAAGATCCTGGATACACATGCCCTGCTGGATGATGGATCTGAAAGGACGATCATACTTCCCGCTGCAGTGGACAAGCTTGGCCTCAAGAGGGAGTGTGAGTTCCTGACTTTGAGAACTGTCAGGCAGGACATAGTGCATCTGAAGGGAGCCTCTGTGACACTTGAGGTATCAACCATGTCAAACCTGGGTATCAGACACAAGCTCAAGAATGTTTTCACTGCTTCAGAGCTGAACCTCGCTGAGCAGTCCTGTCCAGCTGATGCTCTAAAGAAGAAATACTCCTACCTGAGGGATGTGCCAGTTGAGCCCTTCCACAAAGCCAAGCCGATGATCCTCATTGGGTCAGACAATTCACATTTGATCACTGCCATATGTCCAGTCCGCATTGGCTCACCTGGCTCTCCTGTAGCTGTATGCACAAAGCTAGGATGGGCCATCCAAGGGCCTGCGACGTTCCTGCAACAGCCCTGTCATCAGAGTTCATGCCTACACACCTCCTTCCTGTCACCTGCTCAAGAGCTACGACACAACGTGGAGAAATTATGGCAACTCGACACTCTGCCTCGTCGCAATGAGAAAGAGATCACACGCTCAAAGCAGGACAGCGCCGCACTCGCTCTGCTGGAAAGTGACACGGCACGGATCAATGTGGATGGCGTGGAGAGATATGCAACACCTCTCCTGTGGAAAGACAACCATACCTTACTCCAAGCTTCGCCCTCTGCTGTAATGCCTCTCCTACGAAGGGCTGAGAGACGGCTGTCGAACAACCCTGAGCAGGCCACCATCTACAACACAGCAATACACAAGCTGGAGAAGGAGGGATATGCTGTGAAGATCACCCGTGAGGAGGCCGACAGTACCGCTGGCTCATGGTATATTCCCCATCACATGGTGTTCCACAATGGGAAGGCGAGAGTAGTCTTTAACTGCTCTTTCACACATCAGGAGCACAACCTCAACAACAACCTGTTGCCTGGCCCTACCCTAGGTCCTCCTTTACTCGGAGTACTACTCCGATTCAGAGAGCATGCTGTCGCCATCAGTGGTGACATTCGTGCAATGTTTCACCAAGTTAGGCTGTTGCCCTCCGACCAGCCTTTCTTGCGTTTCCTGTGGAGAGACATGGAACAAGACCGTCAGCCGGACATCTATGAGTGGCGTGTACTACCATTCGGGACAACATGCAGTCCCTGTTGCGCCACTTATGCAGTCCAGAGGCACGTCCGAGACCATGTGAAGGGCAATGAAGATGTGATGGAGTCAGTCTTGACAGCCTTTTATGTGGACAACTGCCTCCAGTCCTTACCATGTCCTGAGCAGGCTACAGCACTCCTTGACAAGCTGAGAGCAGTGCTCGCCAAAGGTGGCTTCGACATCAGACAGTGGGCCTGTAATGTGCCAGAAGTGGTAGCTCATCTTCCCTCTGAGGCCAGATCAGAGGCCTGTGAGCTCTGGCTCTCCGCAGACAAAACAGAGCCCCAAGAATCCACTCTCGGCCTGAAGTGGAACTGCCTATCTGATGTCCTCGGTTACAAGAAGAGGTCAGTCTCTACCACCGAAGTGACCATGAGAACAGTGTACCGTGTACTTGCAAGCCAGTACGACCCTTTGGGGTTCATTCTCCCATACACCACCAGGGCTAAAGTGCTAGTGCAGGCATTGTGGCGAACCGATCGACAATGGGATGACCCCATACAGGATGACTTGCTCCCACTGTGGAAGGCATGGGAATCAGAGCTAACTGACCTGCAGGATGTTGCCATTCCTCGCCGTTACACCCCATTCAACATCACAACTGAAGACGCACAGTTACATGTGTTTTGTGATTCATCCGAGAAAGCTTATGGAGCTGTAGCTTACCTCCGAGTGGTAGATCCAGCTGGTCAGATTCATGTCTCCTTCGTCCTGGCACGGTCTCGTGTTGCACCCAAGCGCCAGCTATCAATCCCACGCCTGGAATTATGTGCAGCCCTAACTGGTGCACAGCTTGCCCAAGTACTGAGTACTGAGCTCACAGTACCCCTCACACGCTCCATCATGTGGTCTGATTCTACCACTG
Organism: Engraulis encrasicolus; assembly: GCF_034702125.1. Classification (NCBI taxonomy): domain Eukaryota; kingdom Metazoa; phylum Chordata; class Actinopteri; order Clupeiformes; family Engraulidae; genus Engraulis; species Engraulis encrasicolus. The sequence goes on along the minus strand of NC_085874.1, from coordinate 45,785,150 downwards.
TCCTGAAATGGATTCAGTCCGAGTCCCAGCAATACAAAGTGTTCGTAGGAACACGTGTTGCAGAAATCCAAGACCTAGTCGGGACTAGCAATTGGAGATATGTCGATTCAAAGAATAACCCGGCTGATGATATAACCCGAGGTCTAACCTTGTATCAGCTCTCACAGCCTGGTCACTGGCGTTGCGGCCCTCCATTCCTACAGCTCTCACCAGAGCACTGGCCTGTCTGTCCCTCCACTGTCCTGGATGATGCGACCGAGCTCAGACATGGTAGCTTCTGTGGCACCATCTCCACCACAAACATGCCACTGCCTGACTTGGATGCCTGCGAGACGTGGGAAGACCTCATACTTACCACGCACCAGGCTCTTCACGGGGCGGCCTCCACATCCCCAAGCGCATCTGAGCGCATTGCAGCTGAACTAGCTCTTCTACAGAGGACTCAGTTAGAGAGCTTTCCTGAGGAGATGAATGCACTCAAAGCTGGAAAGGCAGTATCAACCAATAGCCGGCTGAGCTCACTCTCACCAACGCTCGACCAGCTTGGACTGACAAGAGTCGGTGGGAGGCTTCGCAAGGCGGAGGATCTTGAGGACGACACGCTTCATCCTATTGTACTAGCACCTGATCACCTTGTCGCTCGCCTACTGATTAGAGACTATGACAATCGTCTCCTTCATCCTGGACCAGAGAGAGTCTATGCAGAGATCCGCAGATCATACTGGATACTGCGTGGACGACAAGCCATCCGCAAGCATCAGAGACTGTGCACAGAGTGTTGCAAGTGGCGCAAGAAACCGGGGATTCCCCAAATGGCTGATTTACCCTCTGCACGGCTTCGCCTGAATAAGCCTCCCTTCTGGTCCACAGGGGTTGACTGTTTTGGCCCCTACACAGTCAAAATAGGCAGAAGACATGAGAAAAGGTGGGGCATCATATTTAAGTGCCTGACTACAAGGTGTGTCCACTTAGACCTCCTTTCCCACATGGACAGTGACTCTTTCCTCCTTGCCCTACGGAGATTTGCAGCAAGACGGGAAAAGCCATTTGAGATTGCGACCAGGGCACCAACTTCCGAGGGGGAGACCGAGAACTCAAGGAAGCCTTCGCCCAACTTGAACCTTCCCTGAGGGAGCAGCTTGCTGGACAGAAAATCTCCTTCCGATACAACCCACCTCATGCACCTCATTTCGGAGGTGCGTGGGAAAGAGAGATCAAGTCCGTCAAAGCATCTCTCCAGGTTGTACTACGCGATCAGATTGTTCCAGAGGACGTCCTTGCCACTGTGCTGGTGGAAGTCGAAGGGATCCTGAACTCAAAACCTCTGGGCTACGTGTCATCTGACGTGGCGGACCCAGACCCGATCACACCAAACCCTGATGGGGCGGCGGGATGCCTCCCTGCCACAGGCCTTGTATGGGCCTGAAGCTCTGCTGGGGCGACGACTCTACCGACACAGCCAGGTCATCGCCGACCACTTCTGGAACCAGTTCATCCGGAGATACCTTCCCAACCTTCAACTGCGCTAGAAGTGGAAGGAATCGTCAGAAGTCCTCAAGGTTGGACAGGTTGTCCTGGTCATGGACAATCTGCTGCCGAGAGCTATGTGGTATGTAGGACGGGTCAGTAAGGTCATTGTTAGTGATGACGGTAAGGTCCGGACTGCCGCAGTGGACATTAAAGGTAACACTTACTTACGCCCTGTGGCCAAGTTAATTGAGCTCCCTGAAATGCCCAGTGATGTAGCTAACTAGTTTAATAACTGATGGGCAGTTAATTTATGTTGTTTACAAATTTACTAGGTAAATTTGGGGGCGGCTGTACAAAATTCCCTGCTTTCAGGTGTAAATTCCCTACATTCATATGTTTAAATGCCTTACTTCTTATATGTGTACATTTTCCTATGTAAGTGACTTGACTATAAGAAATGTGGCGCTGTCGCTTTAAGAGACTGATCACGCTTTGAATGCATGTTATAGCTGCGTGATATGAGACATGCCCGGACATTCTCTCTCATGCAGTCGCATTCCCGGACTCTCCGACTTCGTTTGGAAGTGTTTCTGTGTTGTTGTGCGTGAATGTAACTGTAAGTACACATATTTTCTTTGTAAGGTTTTATTTCGTTTGTGCAGCCCTTTATTTCGTTTCTACAGTCCTTTATAACATTGTATTGAAGCCTGACAATCGTTCTGTGTAATTGTAAATGTCTAGAATGTTCCGTGACTCAGCAATGCCGCGTTAGCAATCTTGTACACGGTGGTCTTTGTTAGCATTTAATATATCTAATGCTGTACTATTTCCTGTACTGATTAATGCTTTATTTATGACATTTTACTACTGTTTATCACCCTGTTATTACTGCTGTGTGTTCAGTACTTTCCCTGTAATTATTATCTCTGAGTAGATAATGTGAATGGGACGTTTGGAATGTGAATAAATTAGCATTGTCCTGTTTGTCC
>NC_085874.1:45775191-45777691 GCF_034702125.1 Engraulis encrasicolus | reverse complement strand
CACCCAGTAATGAACAAAGACAACGAAGGCAAACTAAATCACATCATTATGTGGTGGAGGTAGGCCTAATGATAATAATAATAATAATAAAAACATTTCCCTATGAATAGGCTACAAGGGGGATAATGATTAATGATTAACAAATTTAGTGTGTGAGGCCATATGTGGCTCAGGGCCAATGTAAGATGTGTGTTAAAATCACCCCCCCCCCCCCCCCCCCCCCCCCCCTTTTTTTTTGCGTTCTGGACATATTGTAATTGAACAGCCTCCCCTGTTTGACAAAATACCAGCCGCCACTGCTGTGCAGGAAATGGTCAAACAAGGTAGGCCTACTGCAACTATGCTGCTCATTGAAACTGGGCTGCCTATTGCCAAATTTGATCTTTACATGGAAGTTTACTAAGTAATAAACAAATATTTTCTAGTATGGTCCAAGTACAGTCATTTTTGCAGCTAAAAATGGCTATTTTTGGAAATTCAAAATGGCGGACCATGGAGAAGATCCCCCTTTTCATGTATGGAAAGTGCAATTTTTCCAGTCATAATGAATACTTAGAATTTGATGCTGGTGGTAAGTATTCATGAAAAAGGTAACATTAGTGAATGGGCAGCATGAATTCTGGAAATAAACAACTAAAAAGCTCACACAGTGTCATGGTGTGTCAGACCTCTTTTTGATTAAACCAGGTCCTCTACAGCTCTCCTTTTAGTGATTACACCTAGTCACAAATGTAACTTGTCAGGACTCATAAGCTATTGGTACTGAGACCACGTGAAGGTTGGGTCAGTGGGTCTGGGTACACTTTGGAGCGTTCACATGTGCACAGAAAATGCTGAGTCACGGGCTTGAGTTCTCATAACTATAGCGGAAAGGGACCAGGTGTGGAAACTCTATAAGACACAGCAAAGGGTCCATCTCCATCCATCTGCTTCGTAATCAGTTTTTCCTTCCTCAATTAGTCTCATACAATCCCCATAGATCACACAGAGGTCATCCAGAGAGGTCATCCCCAGAGGTCACCCAGTGTGCATCCCATGGGGCCCCAGTGCTGTGACCTTGGATGACCTGCTTTGGGGTCAACAATGGCCCTGGTCAGTCCACATGTAGGCCTACTGTGTGTGTGTGTGTGTGTGTGTGTGTGTGTGTGTGTGTGTGTGTGTGTGTGTGTGTGTGTGCGTGCGCGTGCGTGTGTGTGTGTGTGTGTGTGTGTGTGTGTCCATCATGGCTTGATTACATGCGAAACACTGACATCAAAAACCAATACCCTCGTGAAACACGGGCATGCTTGCGTGCATGCATGTGAAAACGTTGGTGTGTGCGTCTTGAACGTGTGTGTGTACATCCATGAATGTGTTATGTTTCTTTAATGCATCAGATACTGTACCACTACCACCACACACTACATCACCCAGTCATGCCTAACCTACAGTAACATAGCAACAGTAGCCTACAGCAAAATGGATGCCATGTGATTAGAATGCAGAATGTTGTTGTGTCGTCATGCGGCGGGATGGGAAGTTGATATGTCTGCCAGCTAGGCAGCCCGTAGACAGCCCTTACCTCTTTCATGCTGTCATCTCAGGCAGGGGAACAAGAGAAAGCATAAACTCAGACTGCTCAGCAAAGCATCGTGCTGTTGTGCAGTCGCATATTGTAAGCTGTCATCAGTATGCTTTGTTACATAGCGCTACTCCGTGCCACTTTTTTTATTATGTATGTCTCTCTGTTATCCATCATTGTCATCATAGTGGAGTTCAATTTTGACATTTCCCTTGCTTGTTGGCAGAAGTAAAGCGGCAGAAATGTTGCAATACTGACAGGTTAGGGTTATTTTGGTCAGGACACAGGGCAATACTCACAGGTTAGGGTTATTTTAGTCAGGGCACAGCAGTTCCTTTTTCGTGTTTAGCAACAGCAATTCTACAGAAATTTTCAGACGTGGCGGGAAAACTGTGCAAACCTGGTCACGTGACAAAAGTGCTTTCCCGCGGCGTTGAGGAGCACAACTTGCAAAGACGCCACACCTCAATATGGAATGCACTTGCGTGAAGTACAAACGCCTTTGCATTATGCCAGTCTGTGTATAAACATACAATTGTACAGGATATGTTCTGTTGATCTGTACTGAACGACATTTAACACTGACTTTCATGAATAGTGGCTGAAAAAAAAACAATATCAGGCTGATGAAAACATCAATTATCATGAGAAATGCATGCAATGTAGATATACCAGTACTACATTCCGTCAATGTGCTTTTAAATTGCACAGCCTTATTGACTACTGTAGTGAACTCAGGGGCCCTCTGAATTTTCCAAATGAACGTCCGAGAGTCGGGGTCACAGGTCGTCATAGTGATGACTTCCTGCTTTTGACTGTGTGCACACCGCGTCCACGGAAACTGAGCTCAGACGGGACGGGACGGCAAGTGGAATGCAGAAGCAGGGCCACTGACAACTTTTGCTGGGCCCAGGACAAAGTAATCTTAAAGGGGGGCCC
>NC_085874.1:45747691-45770191 GCF_034702125.1 Engraulis encrasicolus | reverse complement strand
GCAAGACAGAGAAACACGCCGCTTAGGGATGTGCAACTAAACAAACATTGCATAATGTATCACCAAGACAGATACAAGACAAATCCTTTATAGAGGCCCACTCCGCATTGCATCATTGATGGGCTATTGATGAGCCTCATGGGCTCCTCCTCCATCAATATTTCACCCACGCCCTGGACAGGTCAGACAGGTGAGCTGTCTGTCGGCACTTGCACTGTCATGCGATCGCCTCCAACCTCCCTCTACTTGTAATGCATCCGCGGTGTGTGTGTGTGTGTGTGTGTGTGTGTGTGTGTGTGTGTGTGTGTGTGTGTGTGTGTGTGTACATTCGTGCGTGTGTGTGTGTGTGTGTTCTCTAACTATCTATCTTTTCTCCAAAATGATCAGTCATCCAGCCCTCCTCCCTGTGGAGAGCTAACCTCAATACCCCTTGTTTTTGGTTTTGGTTTGATCGAACACAGCGATAATATGATTGAATGCTCACATGTCCATGCCTCCCTCTCTCTCTCTCTCTCTCTCTCCCTTATCTCTCTATCTCCTCTATCTATCTCTCTCTCTCCCCCTCCACACGCACTCTCTCTCTCTCCTATCTCTCCCCTAGCTCTCTCTCTCTCCCTCCCCCATCTCTCTCTTGGTTTCTCTCTCTCCCCTATCTCCCTCCCTCTATCTCTCTCTCTCTCCCCCTAACTCTCTCTCCCCTATCTCTCTCTCTCTGTCATATCTCTCTCTCTCTTTCTCTCTCCCTCTCTTTCTCCCCTATATCTCTCTCTCCCTATCTCTCTCTCTCTCTCTCTCTCTCTCTCTCTCTCTCTCTCTCTCTCTCTCTCTCTCTCTCTCTCTCTCCAGGCGCCTCTAAATGCCAGCTCCTGATGATGATGATGCACCACCACCACCCAGCCCGGCGGCCCGCCCGCCACGTTATGTAACCAGCCGATACCATCAGGCCCTCAGCTCGTGGTGCTCGATGCGCTCCGCTCCGTTCTCCGCTCTGCCCTCCGTTCTCCTCTCTTCGCTCTACTCTTGTTGTGTCCTGTGGGGCTGGTTAACCCTGAGCGGTTGGCCCATGTGACACTATACTTTTCATTTTCACACCCAGGCAAGCCTTCAGGGGAGGTGGGGTGGGGATGGGGATGGGAGCAGGGGCACTGATAGCTTTGGCCGGGCCCAGGACAAAGTCATCTGAAAGGCCCCCCACCCCCAGCCCCATAGATACAATGAAATGAGGACCCAATTCTGGGCCCCCCTCTCTGACTGGGCCCCAGGAAAACTATCCCCTTTGTCTCCTCTTGTCGGTACCCCTGGATGGGAGGGTCGGGGGTAGGTGCGGTGGATGATAAAGGGGTCAGTTGCCCCGAGTCCAGGGAGAGAGGGGGGCCCAGAATTGTATTTTCATTACATTGTAGCATGTTTTTGGAGGTGGGCCCATTCAGGTGGCTTTGTCCTGGGCCCGGCAAAAAAAGCTGTCAGCTGCCCTGTTCACAACCACAGCTGTAATAAATCCCTACCTCCCTCCCTCCCCCGCCCATTCATCCCAATCAGGGCCGCTGACAGCTTGGGCTGGGCCCAGGACAAATTCCTCTGAAAGGCCCCCCCCACCCAATACATTCAGTGCAATGATGACCCAATCATGGGCCCCAAATCTCCCTGGGCCCGGAACAACTGACCCCTAGGTCCCCTCTTGTCGACTTCCCTGATCCCAATCCCCAAACCCCCTCCATCCTCATCCCTCCATCTCTCCATCCTCATCCCTCCATCCCCGTCCCTCCCCACTCGCCAGTGATGGATTGCAGCACGGATGAGGTTGCGCAAAGTGGGAGTAGGGAAGGTCAGATTTTACAGTAATTGAACTCTGTGTGATAACCTTGGAGCAGAGCAAGAGCTAAACTCATTGTCTCTATTGCTCTTGCTGCTGTTGTTGTTTATGCTGTGTGTGTGTGTGTGTGCGTGTGTGTGTGTGTGTGTGTGTGTGTGTGTGTGTGTGTGTGTGTGTGTGTGTGTGTGTGTGTGTGTGTGTGTGTGTGTGTGTGTGTGTGTGTGTGTGTGCGTGTGCGTTGGCCGCTAACAGCTTTGGCTGAGCCCGGGACAAAGTCGTCTGAAAGCCCCCCCCTTCTCAATACATGATGTAATGGGGACCCAATCCTGGGCCCCATCTCTCTCTGTGGGCCCTGGGCAATTTACCCTTTTGCCCTCCCATGTTGGCTTTCCTAGCTGTTTCTGCAGCTGTGTATGGGGTTCTTTGGCCTGGCCTGCTCATGCTTCCCCTCTGACTCTCTGTAACCCGTTGTCAAAAACATATTGTGGTGGGTATACCCAAAACATCGGCCCCTTGAGGATGCGAGGCACACATGAGGAACAAAAATATTGTATTCACTCAAATATGTTCCCATCGGGATGTAGCATAAGTCTGTTCATGGCAGTTGTTGCTGGAGAATGCTGTCAGTTCGTGTCAGTTTCTTTTGCTAACTGTTGCCCAGTTAAAGGACCAGTTATGCCGATTTCAATATGCTGTTGTATTGCTCCCGCTACCCTTGACCTGTCAGTACCCGGTGATGCTGCATTTTTCAGCTCAGTCCTTTCCGAGATCTGAGCTATTCTAATGGGGGCAGACTTTGTTTACATTTAAAACATTCTTAACATAGGCCTACTCCAAATATTTTCCCAAAAGGTATCACTGTTTGCTAGTTGTCTGTTGATGTTGCATAACCTTTTGAATGTTATTGGGAATAAATCAAGAAGTTTTTTTTAAAAACATGCCCCCATTACAATGACCAGGACTTGGAAAAGGCTGAAAAAAAACTCAGGTACTGACAAATCCGGGGTAGTGTGAGCATTACAATTGCATGTTGAAATTGGCTGAACTTATCCTTTAACCCTATTCAGACTGGGCTTTTTTGGCATTCCTGGGCCTGGGGGGGGGGCTCTTTTGACCCCCCCCCCTCATAACTCATGAACGGAATACGGTATGACCACCAAACTTTGGGGAGATGATCTACATATAGACATCTATGAATGACATCATTTTTGTGTCATTATCTGGTATTATGACGTCATTATGACATCATCTGATTACAATGCCCAAAATCTCGCCATAATGAATTTTCCATCAAATTTAGGTAATGCACTTAAATTTTAATTATTATATACTTCAGACCACTTTAATGCTCACAAAGCTGTCTGATGCTAATGGAAATAACAAAAAAATATGAAAAAGGAACAATAATGAGACTTGGATCAGTGATTTTCGGTCTGAAATACCTGTCAGAAAACCGTTGCCATGGCAACAGCAAAAATGATAAACATAATATTTTGGTACTAAACTGTAGCCAACTAAATTGTAGGAAAAGTCACCAAGTTTCGTAGTCATAGCTTAAGTCGTTAAGGAATTATACAACATCAAAGTTGGTGCGGGCACTTTTAGCCCCCCCCCAGTCTGGATAGGGTTAACTGTTGCTCTGACTGGTGGGGTGTGGTGTGGTGTGGTCGGGGTGCAGTAGAGGGCATGTGTTTACGCTTGCCTGCACATTCTTCCCCTCTGTGTGTCTGCCTGTTTGTGATCGGTCCCAAGCAAAGGCCATCTGGACAGCTAGAGTGTCCCGAAAAAAAAAAATATGGATGTACCTGTGTGTGTGTGTGTGTGTGTGTGTGTGTGTGTGTGTGTGTGTGTGTGTGTGTGTGTGTGTGTGTGTGTGTGTGTGTGTGTGTGTGTGTGTGTGTGTGTGTGTGTGTGCGTGTGCGCGTGTGTACGTGTGTGCAGTGTGCGCTTCCGTGCGTGCGGGCGTGCATGGCTGCGTGTGTGTGTTATGTGTGTGTTGATTGTCACACTGACTGAGCACCACCCAGTAATGAACAAGGTCAAACTGAGGAGAAATCCATTCTATTAGTGTGACACTGCATGTCACTAATGATCAATGCTGGAAATAGATACTGTCTGTGCATAAACACTGTGGTAGATGGTGCGCAAATTAATGATAAAAATGCTTTTGAAGCCTTCACCTCAGTATTTCTGCTACGGCAGATGCAGCCATTTATTGTGTATGTACCATACCTGTGCAAGGAGAGGGGTGGTAGGCTGTAAATAGCCAATTGCCTCATCTCCCCCTCAGTATGCTTGGGCAAATCATCCAGCCCCACATTGCTCTAGGGACCATGCCCTATACAGTACGTGATTCTGGGTAAGAACAGCAGCTTAATGTGATTGGTTTGCACATCTATGACTTCCCATGTAGAGAGAGAGGGAGGGAGAGAGAGAGAGAGAGAGAGAGAGAGAGAGAGAGAGAGAGAGAGAGAGAGAGAGAGAGAGAGAGAGAGAGAGAGAGAGAGAGAGAGTATATTAGAGAGAATGTGTGTGTGTGTGTGTGTGTGTGTGTGTGTGTGTGTGTGTGTGTGTGTGTGTGTGTGTGTGTGTGTGTGTGTGTGTGTGTGTGTGTGTGTGTGTGTGTGTGTGTGTGTGTGTGCTTGGTTGAGAGAGAGAGAGAGATAGAGGGAGATAGCAAGACAGATAGCTAGAGATAGCAAGAGAGATAGCTAGAGACAGCAAGATAGCAATAGAGAAAAAGAGGTGTCGTGTAACCTGCATCACTGCCTGGCACCGTACTCCTCTCGGCCCTAAAAAGACTCCATCGATCTCCCCCGGATTGGAATCAATCAATCACTCCAGTGCCGCTGGTGTTCCATCAGACGCCTGTTGCCGCGGGAAACGAAGTGTTTTTTGCTGTCGCGGGAAACGGAGTTGTGTTGTGCTGAGCTATGCACATTGGCAGTTGATCTTCACTCAAGCCTTGAACACACTATGTCGGATATATATGAAAACACATAGGCCTAATAATGTGTCCATTTACACCATATAGGCCTACATTACATACACATTGAATTACAGTACTGGCACTTTTTTGAATATGACTGCTGAAGTGGACAATAGCTTCACTATGGGAACATCTCACTCATTCACCAAACCCATGAACCAATGCCACTGAACGGCAAACACAATTCCTTCTTTACACTCAAATTTCAGTTCTAAAACACACTTTTTCCAAAACACTACAGAAATCTCTCGTTTAATCAAAGCAAAGCCCTGGTATTCTCATGGAACACCCTGCCATTTAAAGGGGTAGGGCCTATGCCACTATTTTGGGGCTTAATACAGTTAAAATCGTTGGCCAGGGTTTATAAAGGTGGTAAAGTGTCTTATTTTTCATGTAAGCCGTTGTCTTGCTTTAAGACAAGTTAAAAGAGGGAGCATGTCGCTAAGCTAGTGAAAGTCAATGGATCCGTGTAGCATGCTACAATGCTACACGGATCCATTGACTTTCACTAGCTTAGTGACATATTCCCTCTTTTAACTTGTCTTAAAGCAAGACAATGCTTAACATGAAAAATAAGACACTTTACCACCTATATAAACCCTGGCCAACGATTTTAGCTGTATTACAGTAAGCCCCAAAATAGTGGCATACCCCTTTAAAATACTAAAATCAATTGCCATACTACAGTATGCGCACTGCTCTGTAATGAAAGGCCAGCTGTCAGTGCTGGGCCATGAGTTATCACTCTTTCCATCAGCCGCCTGCAACAAAACTGATGTTTATTCATGTGTGTGTGTGTGTGTGTGTGTGTGTGTGTGTGTGTGTGTGTGTGTGTGTGTGTGTGTGTGTGTGTGTGTGTGTGTGTGTGTGTGTGTGTGTGTGTGTGTGTGTGTGTGTGTGTGTGTGTGTGTGTGTGTGTGTGTGTGTGTGTGTGTGAGTGAGTGTGTGTGTGTGTGCTTCTTTGCATATTTGACCTTGGATGTTTCCATGTGTGTGGGCATCTGTGACACGGTGCCAGATGATGACCGTGTGTTGTGTTGTGTTATTGTGTTGTGTTGTGTTTTGTTGTGTTGTGTCGTGTTTTGTGTTGTGTTGTTAACATTGTGATGTGTAGCGTTTCTTTACTTTGTGTTGTGTTTACATGTTGTGTGTCATTGCGTTGCGATGTGTTGTGTGACGTTGTGTTGCGATGTGTTGTGTTATGTTGTAATGTGTTTCCGTGTTTTATTGGCGTTGTGTTGCATTGCATTGGGTTGTGTTACGTCTTGCATTTGTGCTTAGTTAACCCATTAACACACAGTGTTATAATACATTTGCTGTTACAGTACTAGTATGGCAATGACCAAGTCGTAGTGTATTACGACCTGGCGAAGAACACCTGCTAAAGGGGATGGGGCTGTCCTGGGATGAAGCACAGGCCAAAGCATGAGGGTTCAGTGGCAGTGTATGATTGCAGCCTTATGTCCCAGCCGGGACGAAGAGGATAAGTAATGGTGCATTCCCCAGAGATAGGAGCTTCCTAGGCAACCAGAAGGCAGCTACCTCCCACTTGAAAGCGTTCCAACCAGCAAGCCAACCAAACTACAAACATGGAGGGACAAAATACATATCGACTTCTCTAAGATGTCAGCAATGTAAACACTGAGGTGCAAACAACACCATGTGTTTTTTTTTCATGTAGCCGCATTTCATCTTTGAAAGAGGCAATGCCAATAACTACACCTTAGAAAGGATCATGGGCGGTTTTGCAACTGTTAACCTGTCCAAATCAACTCTATTTGTCCATAGAATGGTGATTGCTGAGTAATGTGTAACATAAACTATTGCTAACACTTGTGCGCTGCCATTGCTGTGATGACATCACGATTGTCAATGGGACGAAGTCGTTTGCTTCCTATCCTATCCTATCCTACCTCCCAATCCTGGGGAACGCACCATAAGTAAGTACTGGTGTGGCACGATGCGCATCATGGGGTGAAACATCCACCGAGCTCTCAGTGTCAGACCTGTGAGTGAAAGACATGACCCTTCACCTTCCACTCCACCCCAATCCCCAACTTCGCATTGCATTACCCACAGAAGCGGAAATATTTAAAGAGAGCTTAATCAGCATGTAACTCTAAACTCCCTGCCCTGCCTGAAACGGATCTCTGATTGTGCTGTAAATGATACTCGAGAACCTTTGTCAACCTACTGTGGCTAGAGAGCTCAATACAATGCAGAAAACCCTTTATGCAGAGAGCCTCTGTTATAACTGTATTTTCACCAAAATTGTAACGTCGTGAACTCTTACTCCGTTACTTAAAGCCAAGGAGAAAAGCGTTTTTTTTTTTTTTTTTGCTTAGTTTTTTTACATTGGGCCCTTGGTTTCACATAATACCCTTGTGTTCTACTCACCCCTTTATGATATTCTGCACACGTGGGGTGGGTGGTGGGGAGTTTTGACTGCACAACCTCCACATGGGGGATGTGTGTGTGTGTGTGACTGGAGTGCTTGGAGAAATACCAACAAATACCATGTGTATTTTTTCAAGAGAGATGTTACTAAAATAGCCTTGCAATAGCTAACTGTGTAGTAGTACTTTGTTAGCTTGAATGAATTAATGTGAATGATAGAGCAACAGCCAGCGCAAAAGGGATAGAGAGGAAGTACAAAAGCGAAAACGAGCGAGAGACGAGTTAGAGGGAGGTAGCTAGCGTGTTACACAGATGAGTAGCCTTCACTGGCTAATGTGATGTGCCATGGCACCGTGCGGTGTGCTGCACGCAAAATTCTCCTCATTCATTTCCCCCAGTGACATAACAGCACTTCTAATTATGACAGGGAAACATCTCTTTAGCTACAGTGTGTGCAACAAAACTGATGTGTATTCATGTGTGTGTGTGTGTGTGTGTGTGTGTGTGTGTGTGTGTGTGTGTGTGTGTGTGTGTGTGCGTGTGTGTGTGTGTGTGTGTGTGTGTGTGTGTGTGTGTGTGTGTGTGCGTGTGTGTGGCACATGAGAGAGAGAGAGACAGAGAGAGAGAGAGAGAGAGAGAGAGAGAGAGAGAGAGAGAGAGAGAGAGAGAGAGAGAGAGAGAGAGAGAGAGAGAGAGAGAGAGAGGTGTCTTATCTGTGCATTTCTGTGTGCTTCTAAGTGTGATTGCGTGTGTGCGTGTGCGTGTGCGTGTGCGTGTGCGTGTGCGTGCATGTGTGTGCATGCATGTGTGTGCCTATGAAACACAACATAGCTGCAGCTCTGCAGCCGTTGTAAAACACATTAATTACAAACATTGCATGGTGTCATGGCCCAGCTCTGGGCTCGATTAGTAGTAATCGCATCCATTCACACATGAGTAAAGCACAGCAAATAAAGGGAAAACAGACCACGATCCACAAGCAATCCACAGCAATCAAAACAGACCAGATCTTTCATGTCATCCGTGCTCGACTCTAACACCATACTGACCCAGGGCTGGATTGGCCATCTGGCATAGTGGACCTTTCCCCGGTGGGCTTTACACCCTCGTAGGCCCCTATTTTCAGATATATATATATATATATATATATTTTTTTTAAAAAGGACATTTCTAGGGGTCCACGAGGGTGCGGGGCCCACCGGTGAGTCAATTCTGCGCCGCTAGTTATTAGGGGGGGCCCCTTTAAGCCAAAAGCGCCCGGGCCCTATCCCCCCCCCCCAGTCCAGCCCTGTACTGATCTCACATGGGCAGCCATGGCTTACAGCTGTTTGGGTTAGCAAAGCCGGCCTGCACTGTCTGGAGGATGTTGTATGTGTAACAGAGGATCTGTTAGAACAACTCTCTCTGGCGCAAATTTAATGAATGTGTGTGTGTGTGTGTGTGTGAATGTGCGTGCACGCATATGTGCATGTGTGTGTGTGTGTGTGTGTGTGTATGTGCAAGCGTGCGTGTATGTCTGCGTGTTGGTGCATCTAATTGCACCCCAAGGCTGTTGTGCTGTTGCGCGTGCTGTGCTGTGACTCAGTGCTCTCAGTGCTCTCAGCCTCATCTCATGTCCTGTGACTGCAGGACAGCGAGCAACTGGTGCGCCATTACGGCCCAAATTGATTGGCCGTTTGCCACAAATGAGGGTGCGAGGACAACACCATGTTCCCTCTTCGTCATGTTCTCTGGCAGAGATGCCCGTTCACAGGCTCTTGTTGTTACTCACCAAGACCAGCATGGCATCATACAAGTACAGCGTAAGATAACATGCCGATTTGAACTGGTGTTGTGATGTTCGCGAACGATTCTTTGGAACGGTTCCCAGAAGTGAACGACGGGAACCGGATCACAGCTGGGGGAGCCACTCTACCGATTAATTAATACTTACCGTACTGGTACTTACGTTTAGGAGCCTCTCTAGCCTATCTTGCTCCTCATGATTCTTGCATTCCTGTGCATCATACAAGTAATAGGGTTCCCACCCACACATTTTTCATGAACAAATTCAAGCACTTTTGAAGCACCTTCAAGCACTAATTTTTCAGTTTTCCAGCACCTTTAATAGGTGGTGGGAAGGGGGTGTGGGGGTCCTCCCCCAGAAAAATGTGTGGTTTTAAGATGCAATTTCCTGCATTCTAATCAATTTTAGGGTGGCAAATCCCATCTGACATCTCACTCCCTTAGATATTTTATGTAGGCCTACCTGAACAATTTATTTCTATTATTTGGCTTACTGAGTTTGACTTGACACAAATTTCAAGCATTTTCAAGCACTTCACCAAAAATGCAAGCATTTTCACAACCTTGAAAACACTTAATTTAAATTCAAGCATTTTCAAGGGCCCTAAATTGCCTTGTTTCATCACCAGCCAAAATGGCTAGTAGATGTACGTTAATCTCACTAGCCAAATACACACTAACAATGGGTCTTTTCTACCAGCTAAACTGAAATTTCATCAGCATTTGGCCAGTTGGCTGGGGTTAATTTAGAGCCCTGAAAGTAAGTAAGATAACATGTGGATTTGAACCGTCTATCGCATTTGTTCACAATGCTTTTGCATGTTGACTCGTGCTCCACAACAACCCGTGGCAGGCAGAGAGGAAAGAAGAAGAGAGCGGAAACAGCTGCCTCTATGGCGTCACCGCGCCGCCATTTTGATTTTGTTAGATATGGACGTTCCATGTAAATAACACAATGTTCAGACTCATACATGAGTGAGGAATGAAACCGTGTGTTGTTTTCTCTGTCGACCACATTTTCATCAAATTCACTTATTTCGCATTGTATTCATTTGATACGGGATTAATAGTTGATTTCTACGTTTTATTAAAAAAAAAACCCGTGATGACTGGAAACGGCAACTCTACAAAAAAGTTCCTTTTTGGGAACTTCTAGACGCAACGCTGACTCTTCCTGAAAAGGCAAGTGGCTTAATGTTTTTGTATTGCATAAATATGACAAGTAACTATCCACTTAGCAGTAAGTTCGTCATTATCTTTATATTCGTCATCAAATGGATTTAATATTATGGTTGTATTCATGGATCTTTCTGGACAGTGGGTGATGTGTGTCGGCCGTTAACGTTAGCATATCTCCATGGACAGCTAAGTGTCTATGATGTTAAATTATTAGGCCTATGTTGAGTATAACTATTTTATTCGTAAGTATAAAATGGAAGTTAACACATCTCCTCCCAGTCGTTGTTTGGAATTTTAGCCTTAGTCTCCCGGCCAGTTTCATAAATTTTCATCAGCCAGCGAACATTTTGTCCGATGGGCATGTGTAATTTCTAGAAGTGCTAGTTCTTCAGAAAAAGGATACGTGCCTAAGTACACTAAACCAACGTTAGTTCTGCTGCTGTGTTGTTCCGGTTTTTATTCCAAACTTCCATTTTCACTCCTAATGTTCACCCTGACGTGAACAGGAAATGTGCATGATATCATTTGACTGTTGTAGGCCCCTAGAGTACTTCTAGGTGTTTTCATGACCGATGTCAGTTAACTTTTTGGGAGCCAACGCATGTGAGGCGAAACGTGTTTTTTACCTGACTTGGGAGTCAAATGTTTTGAATGTCTACTATACATTGATTAAGGCATTTTCACGCACGAGCAGGAAACAATGATACATTACTAATACTTAATTCAAGTCAGTGGCAGGAAATGATAAACCATAACCAGCAACGCATTAATTACAGCAATGCATTACTTTTTCTGCAACTCAGAGAATACCTTAAGTTTGGCAGTTTTTTAGCAACTCAGTCAACATTGCATGTAAGCTTAACACAATAATGCATATTTTTTCTTTTTTGTGTCACTCCTCACCACATATGGCAGATTTAGTGTGAAGAGCCACCTGTACAAGATTCCTGGGACAGCAGAACATGCACCTCACGCACTACCCTGGCACCCTGGCTGAACAACCCGCAGCACATCATCTCCAGCTGAGAGGGGGACTCATACATTCATTTGAAATCAGCTCTACTGAGGTGAAATGATCAAGAGTCAAAAGCATGCTGAAGAGATAAACTTGATGATGGCTATGTTTATTTAATTAGCATTGTTTATATAGATTACACATTCCTTGTAAAAAAAAAAATAATTAAAAAATTAGTTGTCGGAGCAAGATAACATGCACTGCTCCACCTGGGTGTCTTCAGCAGTATGCACAGCCCGTCGTTCATTGCAACCTGAAGCTACTGTAGGCCAGGGGTCCCCAAACTTTTTTTTAAATCTGGGGGCCACATTATTGTTCCTGACTGTGATCAGGGGCTGGAATCAATACCAATCATGTAAAAAAGGTGTGTGTGTGTGTGTGGGGGGGGGGGGGGGGGGGGGGGCAAAATTCCGATGTCAATTTCATTAATTTTCTTGATTTCTTTGTTTTCATGGCTTTGGCGTTCTGATTGCCCACCTTCAGTTGAAATTTTATCCTCATCAATAAGTATGTATTAACAAGGAACTCTTTGCAGGACAGACAGCTGGCGGAACATATAACAGCATCCAAATTCACACTCTGATATACTGCAGATTTTAAGAGTGCCAGGACATGTTTCCCTTTAGAAATGTGGGGGTATTGGCATCTAAAAATGTGTTCAATTTGCTCTGTTGTACGCTGTAATACAACACTTGGTGGGAATAACCCATCCCTGAACTGCTTATATCTGAAAAAGGTGTATTTCTCCTTGAGTGTATCTCTGTCCTCCTCGTTTGCCTCCCACAGCGTAACACAACTCTTGCAATCAAATTTGGCAGAGGCTCTGAAGGCCACATAGCCAGCAAGGTACACTGACACATTGCCCTCAATGACGTCCAGCCCCTTCATGAACTCTGTGTTGTCCAGTCCAGGGAATGTGGGTTCCTCATCAGTAGACTGTACGTGAGGCATGGTCAGTGCGGTGCATGGATGGGGAGTTGCCATCTGCGATGACTCAGTGCAGCTCTACAAAATCATTGCAAATGATTACAGACTTACAGTATACTAATCATGTGTGACACTTTTGTTTTTGAAAGGGTGTTTCGTGTACCTCGTGAGGCATGGTCAGTGCGGTGCATGGATGGGGAGTTGCCATCTGCGATGACTCAGTGCAGCTCTACAAAATCATTGCAAAAGATTACAGACTTACAGTATACTAATCATGTGTGACACTTTTGTTTTTGAAAGGGTGTTTCGTGTACCTCGTGAGGCATGGTCAGTGCGGTGCATGGATGGGGAGTTGCCATCTGCGATGACTCAGTGCAGCTCTACAAAATCATTGCAAAAGATTACAGACTTACAGTATACTAATCATGTGTGACACTTTTGAAACTGAAATCCTTTCTCTGTGAATGCAAATGACAAACAGTACATTGGCCAACAGCAGAAAACATGCAGTGGTGGACAAAGCTCATTAGCATTAGCAAAGCTCAATTTGAATAATTATGCCTTATTGCTGCTACCTTTCAATTCAGCCCAGATTTCCTTGATTGCTCTTAGGTTATGCCTCCAACCATTTAGGCAATTCAAGCTGTTGCCACTGGCACATCTGACAGATGCCAGCCAGTTAATACTCTCATTGATAAAATCAATATGTGTCTCTCTGAAGGCATCCTTTTGTGGTGTGCTGCTGGACAATGTGCTACTGTTAAAGCAGTCAAACATCTGGTTAAAGTGGGCTACAAAATCTGCCGTCGTTTTTGCCCCCTCTCTTAGCTTCCCCATGTCTGCCATGGTGAGCAGTGCAGCCGCAACAGAATGACTAAGAACCTGTAATAAAAAAATAAAAAAAATCCCATTTTCAGGACCATAGATAAAGATTGTAAATTGAATGTTATACGCCTGCATGACAGTTTTCACTTGTGGCTTACCTGAGTGGCGAGAGGCACACTCATTGTTGAAAAGGCAGTGAGGGACAGATGCCGTTGGGTTAACTTGGGTGCCATTCGGTGTTGTCTTTGTGAATCAATTTTAAACATTTCAGTGATGTCTCCCCATTCTGCCAATTTGTCCCCTATGTAAAATCCATATTTTCGCAAATTGTTTCTGATGTTTTTCATTAAATGGGGGGGGTCGAATAAAAAATGAATCTTCTGGCTTTTGACAAAGAAGTACGGTTTTTCTTCTGTTATACCCAGGTTTCTACAGGCTGCCAGGTTGTTGCTGCCTTGGTCCATTACCAGCACCATGGGAGTGAAGCCAGTGTCAAGCACCTTTTCCACCGCCTCCATGATTTTGGTTTTTAAGACCCCATGCTTCATGGTCCCAGATGACAAGAAGTACCCTATGGGTTGTTTCCATTTCCCAGTTAGACTACGGATCATGAAAACCCCTGCATGGTTGGCTGGTCTTCCCCCTTCGTCATACCCTTCTACTTCATCTTTCGAGATGTTATAATTTAGGCTACATTTCAATGTAATTTCATCAAATGTGATGGCAACGTGCCTATCTCGCTCTTCCATATGCTGCACTTGATGTTTAAGTGCATACAGCACAGGTTCATGCCATCCCGGCCCGATGTCTACTCTCTGCAAGATATTTGAAAGGGTCCTGGCTGTAGGGAGCTTGAAAATTCTCCTCATGGTTCGGTAGGCTTTTGGCCCTGTACCCTTAACCTGTAACGCCCAACTTTTCATGAAGTTGCTCCACCGAATGGCCCTTGGTTTTTTTTTGGCATTATCAATTTGCTCGTTGACAAATTGTGCGGCTTGTTTTGGCAATACTTTGGAAATTTCCCTCTTTAATGTTTGTTTGCTGATAGATGGTGTCTTTTTCTTTAGCCTTGACAGCTTTGATTTGTAGCAGCCAATTTTTCTTTTCAGTTTTTCCACTGTGTTGTCATTGCTGACACTGGCCAGTACATCAGTGCCTAAAAAGAAATGTGACAACTGTAACAACAGACTTATGCACAGACTACTACCTATGCAGTGTTCAACACTCAGAATGTATCTGTTACCACCATTTGCCATTAAATCACTTACTATCCAGGATCTCTGAGTCTGTTGTCTCAATTTCAAGTGCGACCCGTTTTCGGGGTGGTGGACGAACTGTGTCTTGAGATTTAGGGGGGTTGGGACAGTCTACTAGCCAGGGTACGGCCATTGGCAGTAGGCCAGATTTCCTGCAGAATGCAAAGTATTGTAATGTTTATATTTCTACAAACACACTGTAAGCCCAGTTATGAATTGTCTGAGTAAAAAATGTTGAAGGTGTAATCAAAACTTTAGTGTTGCACAAATGAACATATATTGACTTTTTTGTACAATGAACAAAGGCTTTGCCACTCAGATGAACAGACTGCGATGAAGACTGGGAAAGACTCAAATTTATTTTGTCTTTACTGAATTGTAAAAGTAATCAGGCTAAACATCTGGGTTTACAGTATGTTGAAAACTTATAGAGTATCAAGTGTCATTTTCAGAATATGAAATGGCAATGTCTCTACCTGTCCAATGGGTTCACAAATTGTGAAATGGCGAAATGGTCACTGCATACTTTCCTATGCTTCATTTCATCGGTCTGTAAACCACATAGGTCCTCCCGCCTGATGTTATTAATCCATTCTGCACACCTGCAGAAAATAACAGTAGTGTGTTTTAATATCACAGATATCCTTGGTTAACATTTGCGCTGGTTCATGTTTTCTATTTTGCCACTAGGGGGAGATACAACACAAATTATAGGGGTCTGGCTTTTTTGTTGAAATTGAGTTTCCGTCAGAGGAAAGTCTATGTGAGTTTCTCCACTTCAATAGGACAAGGACTGGATACTTTGCCGTGGATATGTTTAGTCTGGCGATTTTAAAGTTAATTGAGTTAAATTTTGAAAGGAAAATGTTAGATGCATATGTGGGCATCATCATAACACGAATAAACAAAGCCCACTGCACAGTTGTCAGATCATTTCAGCGCCTCGATTCATCATGCAGTGGGTTGTTGCGCTAGCAGGCTATCCAACTTTGTTTTACGGCGACATAACGGTGGCATCATCTGCCTACCCAACACATCCTTTTAAGGTAAGACAATTAGTTAATATAGCACTTGATGTGGCACGTCGTTGGCGTATTATATACGAGCAAAATAATAGTTTCTAGGTGACGTATGCTATGCTAAAACTGTGGTGGGAGGTGCTGGACATTGAAAACAGCCTTCCTTGCAGATCATCGACAGTATGCATTTCTAAATCAGAAGTGAAAAAAGGTACTCGGTAGGCCTAGAAAATTAAATGTTGTGCTCGCATTAGAAGTTAAGCACACAAAGTTATGTCTTTTGACACACAATGTTCTCATCATGTTGCTCAAATATCATTGTGCCCATCTGACATCTGCACATCAGGCTTAGGCTATCAAAACGAAACTATACCTTTTTTTTTCTTTGGGAAATGAATGAAATGCCACCTCCTTGTTCCTTCCTGTGGACTTGTAACACCCTACAGCAGCACATTGTGTGCCTATATATTTTGGTGTATTTGGGGCATTTGGGTCCTTTGCGTAATTGTGATCGGTGTTAGCCATGTTTTTGACTGATGCTGAATGAATGAACCGTTGGCGACGCGTCCTTGACTACCAAAATCAAAATGGCGGACGGCGTCGGTGAGGTAACAATACAGGCCAATAGAACTTTCCCCTCTCTTCTTCTTTCCTCTCTGTGGCAGGTTAGGTTTAGGGATGCTTTTTGTATGCAAATTAAATTCACCATTTCCCTGGCTTGTTTCGTTATTTCTGGCAAAAGTAAAGCAGCAGAAACATTGCTTTACTGACAGGTTACAGTTAGACATGGTTTTGGTCAGCTCAATGCAGAACGCACTGGCGTGAGATGTATACACTTTTACGTGATACCAGTCTGCACTAGCTGCCCCGAAGGGGGGGGGGTTTTGATGTATTTCCATGAGGTTCCATCCAAGGTTCCGGACCTCTCGTCTGAGGTTCCGGAGCTAGCTCCCCCTTGCTCCCCCTCAAATTAAGCACTGGTATTGATTAAACATAGGCCTACTTACCATACTGGTACTTACGTTTAGGTCTAGCTTATCTTTCTCTTCATGATTCTTGGGTGCGTTCCTGTACATTGCACATTTACTACAGTACTGCTACAGTGAGGTTACTGTTCATGTGTTGTATTTTGCTGTTGCAGGCAATAAGTGAAAGAAAAAGTGAAAGCCCATTGGGAAACTCCAACTCCCATTGTCATTGTGACACAGCACTCCACAGCACACAAGTGAACACTGCACACTGCACACAACGAAATTGCATTTATGCCTCACCCGTGCAAGGGGGCAGCCCTCAGTGGCGCCCCATAGGGAGCAGTGCGGTGGGACGGTACCATGCTCAGGGTACCTCAGTCATGGAGGAGGATGGGGGAGAGCACTGGTTGATTACTCCCCCCACCAACCTGGTGGGTCGGGAGTCGAACCGGCAACCTCTGGGATGCAAGTCTGACGCCCTAACCGCTCACCCATGACTGCCCTAAAATAAAACATTAAGCTTAAGTTTAATTTGATAAATGTCATCGCATATCATTGCAGTGCATGGTGTGCATTTGAGGTGAAATTTGCTACGCTTTAATAAAATGTTGGAAGAACTGTGTAGAACAGAGAGGAGATCATGTCTGTGTCCCAGGTCTATAGGATCCCTGGGTGTATTTCTGTTTGCTGTTGCAAGTTACAGGCAAATACTGTTACTGTATAACGTTTGGGTGTTATTGTAAATTCAAATTGAAGCATGGATTTCCCTAAGTGAGGTTTAGGAGGAAACGGGGACTGCAAAAGGAAAGCTTCAGCAAAATGTAAATCTAATTCTGGTCTTGTGATGTTAGGAAATTCCCCAGCAGAAAGCAAACATAACACAGATACACAAGCTAACTCTTGCAGGAACCCACATGTAAAAACGGACATATACGTAATAGTACTCAAACACACGCATGTGCACCCATGCATTGCACAAACGCACACAAGCATGCAAACACAGACACGCACACAAAAACACACACACACACACACACACACACACACACACACACACACACACACACACACACACACACACACACACACACACACACACACACACACACACACACACTTCTTCTGGTCCACCTCCTCTTCTCTCTCTTAGTGTCTGTATTGATACAATCTCAGACAACTTTGAGCTACATGTTTCATATGCAATATGCGGTAACACTTTATAATAAGTACCCCTTTTTAGGCATTACTTAAGGGTTAGTTAAGCCTTATTTTACCATTAGTTAACCCTTAGTGAATCACGAGTTAATCATTATGTAAGCATTATTTCTCATTTCCTAACTATTATCTACTACCGTTAGTAAATGGTTAGTGTGTGCTGATATAACGGTTCGCTAAGCAAAGTTAAGCCTTAAATAAGCCTTATTTTAACAATAGTTAACCCTTAGTAAATAACGAGTTAGTCGTTATGTATGTGTTATTCCTCAGTTCTTAACTATTATCTACTACCATTAGTAAATGGTTAGTGTGTGCTGATGTAACGGTTCGCTAAGCAAAGTTAAACCTTAGTTAAGCCTTATTTTTAACATGAATTAACCCTTAGTGAATCACGAGTAAGTCGTTATGTATGTGTTATTTCTCATTTCTTAACCATTAACTAATACCGTTAGTAAATGGTTAGTGTATGCTGATGTAATCACTCGCTAAACAAAATTAAGCATTAGTTAACCCTTAGTGAATCACGAGTCAGTCATTATGTATTTCTGTGAAATTATTAAGTACTGTTAATTAATCATTCGTCTATGGTGATTTAACCTTCTGATAAGCATTAGTAAACCATCATTAAAATGTCTGATAACCCACCTTTATTTATGAAAAAAAACATTATCTCTTTGTTGTCTCCTACCACCTAACCATTAACAAGTACTATTAGGCATGTATGGTAACGGTTTGTAAACTCTTGCTTTAGCATCAGTGAAGTCTTATTTAACCCTTTTGTAATGGTTAGTGTGTGATGACTGGTAGCATGGCAAACAGTAGGCCTAGGCCTAAGTTGAGGCTCATGTGACTGCCCCTCATGGATGTTTCTGGACATTAACAAATGACTTGCTAAGCATTGCTCATGCATTATCAAGGAATTACGAACCATTACTTAAGTATATCTGGGGAACTGATCTAAAGTGAAAACCTGTTATGGCTTTACAACACATTAACGAATGACTTGATAAGCATTGCTTATGCATTACCAAGAAGTTTCAACGCAATAATAACGCATATCTGGGGAACTTTTTAAGTGAAAACCTATCCATACTTTCCAAAACATTAACAAATGACTTGATAAGCATTGCTTGTGCACTATCAAGGATGTATAACCCATTACTTAAGTGTATCTGGGGAACTGATCTAAAGTGAAAACCTTTCCATGCTTTCCATAACATTAACAAATGACTTGATAAGCATTGCTTATGCATTACCAAGAAGTCACAACTCATTACTAACGCATATCTGGGGAACTTTTTAAGTGAAAATCTCACCATGCTTTCCAAAACATTAACAAATGACTTGATAAGCATTGCTTATGCATTATCAATGATTTATAACCAGTTACTTAAGTATATCTGGAGAACTTATCTAAAGTGAAAACCTGTTATGGCTTTACAACACATTAACGAATGACTTGATAAGCATTGCTTATGCATTACCAAGAAGTTTCAACGCATTACTAACGCATATCTGGGGAACTTTTTAAGTGAAAACATTTCCATGCTTTCCAAAACACTAAAAAAGGACTTGCTTATGCATTATCAAGGGTTTATAACCCATTACGTAAGGGTTAACGTTCGGCGAGAAGGTCGCTACCGTGGAATAGCAGCACGACAGAGAGAATCTTTAGACCCCGACGCGGAGTCTTGTTGAAAAGTCGCTTTAGCAGTGAAAAGTCTTGTTGCCATTGACAGCGGTCTGTTATAGACCAACCCGTCCGTTATCGAAAAATAACAGACGTGCGAACGTTGGGGAGCCCCGTTGAAATGAATGGAGCATTCGGCCGATGACGTCACACGCCATATAATAATTAAGTATATCTGGGGAACTGATCTAAAGTGAAAACCTTTCCATGCTTTACAAAACGTTAACAAGTGACTTGATAAGCATTGCGTAAGCATTATCAAGAAGTTTCAATGCATTAATAACTCATATCTGGGGAACTTTTTCTGTGAAAATCTTTCCATGCTTTCCAAAACATTAACAAATGACTTGATAAACGTTGCTTATGCATTATCAAGGAGTTACAACTCATTACTTAAGCATATCTGGGGAACTGATATAAAGTGAACACATTTCCATGCTTTCCAAAACGTTAACAAATGACTTGATAAGCATTGCTTATGCATTATCGAGAAGTTTCAACGCATTACTAACGCATATCTGGGGAACTTTTTCAGTGAAAATCTTTCCATGCTATCCAAAACATTAAATGACTTGATAAGCATTGCTTATGCATTATCGAGAAGTTTCAACGCATTACTAACGCATATCTGGGGAACTTTTTCAGTGAAAATCTTTCCATGCTATCCAAAACATATATGAAGAGCTCTTTTCCAAAATGCTATATACACCATTTTTGACTTTTTGCATTTTAATATTGGAATTGACTGTTAAGTAGTCCTATCATCTATGTGTGAATTCTTGCCATTCAAATGTTTTGAGAACATACTTTTAAAACCTCTATGAAATTAATTTTGCAATGCAATTCAATGGAATGCCCAATACAAAAATGTCCATTTCTCAACATTCTATGAAATGGATATATCTCATTTTGGAAAAGAGATCTTCATATTATGCATTATCAAGGAGTTACAACTCATTACTTAAGTATATCTGGGGAGCTGATCTAAAGTGAAAACCTTTCCATGGTTTACAAAATGTTAACAAATGATTTGTTAGGCATTACTTATGCATTAACAAGAAGTTACAACTCACTACTTGCGCATATCTGGGGAACTTTTAAATCGAACACCTTTCCATGCTTTCCACAACGTTAACAAATGACTTGTTAAGCATTGCTTACGCATTATCAAGGAGTTACAACTCATTACTTAAGTATATCTGGGGAACTGATCTAAAGTGAAAACCTTTCCATGCTTTACAAAACGTTAACAAATTATTTGTTAGGCATTTCTTATGCATTATCAAGAAGTTACAACTCACTACTTGCGCATATCTGGGGAACTTTTGAAGTGAAAACCTTTCCATGCTTTCCAAAACGTTAACAAATGACTTGTTAAGCATTGCTTATGCATTATCAAGGAGTTACAACTCATTACTTAAGTATATCTGGGGAACTGATCTAAAGTGAAAACCTTTCCATGCTTTACAAAACGTTAACAAATTATTTGTTAGGCATTGCTTATGCATTAACAAGAAGTTACAACTCACTACTTGCGCATATCTTGGGAACTTTTAAAGTGAAAACCTTTCCATGCTTTCCAAAACGTTAACAAATGACTTGTTAAGCATTGTTTATGCATTATCAAGGAGTTACAACTCATTACTTAAGTATATCTGGGGAACTAATCTAAAGTGAAAACCTTTCCATGCTTTCCATAACATTAACAAATGACTTGATAAGCATTGCTTATGCATTACCAAGAAGTCACAACTCATTACTAACGCATATCTGGGGAACTTTTTAAGTGAAAATCTCACCATGCTTTCCAAAACATTAACAAATGACTTGATAAGCATTGCTTATGCATTATCGAGAAGTTTCAACGCATTACTAACGCATATCTGGGGAACTTTTTCAGTGAAAATCTTTCCATGCTATCCAAAACATTAAATGACTTGATAAGCATTGCTTATGCATTATCGAGAAGTTTCAACGCATTACTAACGCATATCTGGGGAACTTTTTCAGTGAAAATCTTTCCATGCTATCCAAAACATATATGAAGAGCTCTTTTCCAAAATGCTATATACACCATTTTTGACTTTTTGCATTTTAATATTGGAATTGACTGTTAAGTAGTCCTATCATCTATGTGTGAATTCTTGCCATTCAAATGTTTTGAGAACATACTTTTAAAACCTCTATGAAATTAATTTTGCAATGCAATTCAATGGAATGCCCAATACAAAAATGTCCATTTCTCAACATTCTATAAAATGGATATATCTCATTTTGGAAAAGAGCTCTTCATATTATGCATTATCAAGGAGTTACAACTCATTACTTAAGTATATCTGGGGAACTGATCTAAAGTGAAAACCTTTCCATGCTTTACAAAACGTTAACAAATGATTTGTTAGGCATTGCTTATGCATTATCAAGAAGTTACAACCCACTACTTGCACATATCTGGGGAACTTTTAAATTGAAAACCTTTCCATGCTTTTCAAAACGTTAACAAATGACTTGTTAAGCATTGCTTACGCATTATCAAGGAGTTAAAACTCATTACTTAAGTATATCTGGGGAACTGTTCTAAAGTGAAAACCTTTCTATGCTTTACAAAACGTTAACAAATGATTTGTTAGGCATTTCTTATGCATTATCAAGAAGTTACAACTCACTACTTGCGCATATCTGGGGAACTTTTAAAGTGAAAACCTTTCCATGCTTTCCAAAACGTTAACAAATGACTTGATAAGCATTGCTTATGCATTATCAAGGAGTTACAACTCATTACTTAAGTATATCTGGGGAACTGATCTAAAGTGAAAACCTTTCCATGCTTTACAAAACGTTAACAAATTATTTGTTAGGCATTGCTTATGCATTAACAAGAAGTTACAACTCACTACTTGCGCATATCTAGGGAACTTTTAAAGTGAAAACCTTTCCATGCTTTCCAAAACGTTAACAAATGACTTGTTAAGCATTGCTTATGCATTATCAAGGAGTTACAACTCATTACTTAAGTATATCTGGGGAACTAATCTAAAGTGAAAACCTTTCCATGCTTTACAAAACGTTAACAAATGATTTGTTAGGCATTGCTTATGCATTAACAAGAAGTAACAACTCACTACTTGCGCATATCTGGGGAACTTTTAAAGTGAAAACCTTTCCATGCTTTCCAAAACGTCAACAAATGACTTGTTAAGCATTGCTTATGCATTATCAAGGAGTTACAACTCATTACTTAAGTATATCTGGGGAACTGATCTAAAGTGAAAACCTTTCCATGCTTTACAAATCGTTAACAAATGATTTGTTAGGCATTGCTTATGCATTAACAAGAAGTTACAACTCACTACTTGCGCATATCTGGGGAACTTTTAAAGTGAAAACCTTTCCATGCTTTCCAAAACGTTAACAAATGA
>NC_085874.1:45735191-45745191 GCF_034702125.1 Engraulis encrasicolus | reverse complement strand
GGCCCTTGGCACTGAGCTCACACACGTGGGGCAAGGCAATGCAAATGTTACTCAGCGACATTGACTATTTACCCAACATTAAGTGCCAAAACAGTTGCATAACAGATAACATAGGCTAACACACACAGACACACAGACACACACACACACACACACACACACACACACACACACACACCCCTCTTAACCTCATCTTACCTCGTTAGAGCTCCAAGCGTAAACAAGAGACGGTGTGTGTCAACGCTGAACAGGAGAAGGAGAAACACATGTTAGACGGGCCAGATCACATACCTCAAGACATATCCATTACAAGGAGACAATCTGTCCAGCAGCCCAAGATCTTCTCTGATTGACTGTTCTGTCTTGCATGCCAAGATTTACATGCCAAAAAAGTGTCAATTAGTGTATTGTGTATTCATTCAAAAGTGTTGCCTGTGTTTGTGGTCTAGGTATATCGATGTGGTTACGGGTCATGAGTGAAAGAAAGTGAAAGCACAACTGGGAAACTCCAACTCCCATTGTCATTGTGACACAGAGCACACAAGTGTTCACTGCACACTGCACACAACGAAATTGCATTTATGCTTCACCCGTGCAAGGGGGCAGCCCCAAATGGCGCCCCAAGGGAGCAGTGAGGCGGAGCGGTACCATGCTCAGGGTACCTCAGTCATGGAGGAGGATGGGCGAGAGCACTGGTTGATTACTCTCCACATCAATCTGGCGGGTCGGGAGTCGAAATGGCAACCTTTGGGATACAAGTCTGACGCTCTAACCGCTTACCCATAACTGCCCATACCGTAAGTGTTGACTCCCTAGCATGTGGCCAATTACATGGCGCTATTCCGGCATTGATGTGTATTGTCGAAATACCGGCACGTTTCCCACCGATCATCATGAAAATCCGCTCACACTACATTTCAAAAATAAATAGCTGCGTGCCAGTAAGCCATCTCCAGCGCAGTTGCCGTCGGGAGACAGCCTTGCTGGTGCAGAGACAGTCACCATTTCTCAATGTCAAGTGTTCTAGTATAGCCTTGGTAGTGCGAGAAATGCCCAGTGATTGGATTCTCTACGGAGTTCACCAAAGAGTATCCAATCACCATTAGCCGTTTCACGCACTATCAAGGCTACACATGACATTGGGAAATGGTGCCTGATTGGATACTCCGCTGAGTTCACCAAAGAGTATCCAATCACTGGCGTCTGTTTTCATGCATATTCCCTCAGCATGTCGGTACTGTTGGATGTCGTAATTAGCCTGGTCCTGACCATCCCATAATACTACCATTTCATTTCGTATTCATGGTCTGGAGGTTGTTTGATCTGATGCATTTGGAGGAAGCAGGAAGTTTGCACTCAGTTCTGGTTTGAAATGACTGGACAGCTCTCACCCGACAGTTACTCAACAACAACATAGCGGTCGTTTACGTAATCGCCACGAGCGCCCTCTCCCTTTCGCCTCCACCAACCTGTCTCTTCGCTTATTGGCTGTTTTCTGGGGAGGGTTGGCCAGCCAAATCCTACCGCTCAACATAAAACAGAAAACAGTTGCCAGATGTAATACAGAGCCAAATCCCTTGGCGTAAGTACGTAGGATGGTGTGCGAGGCTATGTCGGAATAGCGGTATGTCAGAATAGTGCGTGG
Organism: Engraulis encrasicolus; assembly: GCF_034702125.1. Lineage (NCBI taxonomy): Eukaryota > Metazoa > Chordata > Actinopteri > Clupeiformes > Engraulidae > Engraulis > Engraulis encrasicolus. Next base: position 45,743,546 of record NC_085874.1, on the reverse strand, counting down.
TCCCCCATGTGGCCACAGAGGGAATTAGCACTGCATGTTTTTTACTGTGTAACATGCGAACACGGAGTTAAGGCAGGCAGGCCGGCTGGGCATGGCATTGCTCGGCACAGCATGGCATGGGAGGGACGGGAGGGGGTGGTTGGTATAGCGGCCATGACTGGGCATCCACCCAAACTACCAGGGGGAGGGGGTGGTGACTGGCTAAGCCGGCTTTATCCAGGGAGCCGCTCAGGTCTGCCTCCGACACTTGCCCAAGTCCAACGGGCAGAGTCACCACTCCTGAATTATGACTTTGCCACCAACACCACAGCTGTGACTGGGTGTTGTAGTAGTGAGGTGGCCAGGCTAGGCCCTAATAGTGACTCAACACCTTTGGCGTTGCTTCTAGTCAGGTTAGGAGCAATACAAATATCGTTTCTGAGCTCCGGAGAAATCGGGAACTCCACCCACTTTGTAGGGAACCAATCAACTTTGAGCAGCTCCAACGACCCTGGGTTCAATTATTTAAATCCAGGGGACTTGTAAAATGAGCAAATTTACCAAACAGAAACAAAACAACAACAACAGTTTACAGTTCCACTAAAATCATACAAAACATTTCTGATTTTTCACACATCCGGAGGAAATGTGAATTTTCACTCACATCCGGAGGAAATGTCCGTGTACTAGCACTGCCACTGACCTGGTCCACGTGGCCCCTCCTCTCCACTCCACTCTGCAACACTACGCAGCTTTGCTAACGCTAATCTGATCAAAGGGTTATTTTCTACAGCACCACATTTCATCAGGATTACGAGTCCCAAACCGAAAGACGGAGGGAGAGAGAGAGAGAGAGAGAGAGAGAGAGAGAGAGAGAGAGAGAGAGAGAGAGGGAGAGATAGATAGAGATAGAGATAGAAAGAGAAATGGAGAAATAGAGATACAGAGAAATAAAGAGGGAGATGAGAGAATCAATCGGAAATTATTGAAAAGGGGATAGTAGAGTGAACTAATGTACAATGCAAAAACAGATATTCATTGCTCCCTAAAATCATTGTGTGTCTCCTGTATCACAGCATTATTACCGCAAACCACATCTGGTGGCCTTTCAGAAACATGATTTAACACACTCCTCCATGACTTCACTTAGCAAGTAAGGCCCTCCACACACCTCCCACGGACATGCAGGAGAGAGAGAGAGAGGAAGAGAGATAGAGAGAGAGACAGACAGACAGACAGAAACAGACAGATAGAGAGATAGAGAGAGAGAGAGAGAGAGAGAGAGAGAGAGAGAGAGAGAGAGAGAATGAGTGAGTGTTATGAAGAAGGGAGGAGAAATGAGTGAAAGACTGACAGTAGAGGGAGTAGTGGCTACAACAACAAACTCCACATGCCAAAACAGGATGACAAAACAGATGCTTTTTATAGTTTTATTTTGTACAATCATTTCATACAGTGTTTTTTTTACATATTTCTATTATATAAGTTATTCAGGCAGGGACCAATGTTTTTTTTTTTCCGAAGAGGTCAGTCCACAGTTTAGAGAGGGGTCGCACAAAGATGTGCGGTCCTTTTTTAAAGCCGGGCTTACATTGTGCGACTTTTTGCCCGATTTTGTCACGATTTGTCACTCACACGACTTTTTGGGAGTCGGGCCGATTTCTTGCTCAATCGCAGGTCAATCGTGAGTCTCGTATCGTGCAGTGTACATGGGGTAACGACAACCGATATCGCCTCACGATCATGCAATCGCAGGGTCGCAAGAAAATCAAAACGGTTTGAAATCCAGGTCGTGGCTCGTGTGTAAATCGCACAGTTAAAGCAGTGCTACGACCCGATTTGACACTACACATGCACAAGTTAATAGGGACGTGCGATTCGCTCTTGATCGCGTCCTCATCTCCACCTCAGGTGCGCATGTTCCCTCCTCTGCAGCCCCGGGAAACATGTGTGTCGTGTCGCAGTCGGACCATTCTGCTCGCACCCGACCGTCGGCTCATATAGTGTGAGGACATGAGTCGTGAGATATGAACTTTTAAATCGCGAAATGTCCTCGTGCAGTGTGAGCAAGAGCTTAATACCCACGAGTGAAAATATCGCACAGTGTATGCCCGGCTTTAGTCCCTTCCAAGATGACTTTGTCCTGGGCCCAGTCAAAGCTCTGGGCAGACCTCGTTGCATGCATGGCATGCATGCTCCAGCCCCCACTGTGCTTTTAATCTGCTATGCTGCCTGGAGAAGCCCAAAAAAACAGCGTTCAATAATTCAAGACAATCTCTTGGGCACCATCTTTGTCGAGTATTAACTTTTCAACCCGTACCGCTCTCTCTTTCTCTCTCACACACACGCACGCACGCACACGCACGCACGCACTCACACACTCATGAATGTACATGCACTCACGTTCATTTGGGCGCCCACTCGTGCACGCACATGCACGTACACACACATGCGCGCACACACACACACACACACACACACACACACACACACACACACACACACACACACACACACACATACACACACACACACACACACACACACACACACACACACACACACACACACACACACACACACACACACACACACACACACACACACACCATTAACTCAAAGTATCTCATTGACCAGTAATACCTACTTACAGTACCTTTCCTTGTCATATCGACACCACCCATGCACACACACACACACACACACACACACACACACACACACACACACACACACACACACACACACACACACACACACACACACACACACACACACACACACACACACACACACACACACACACACACACACACACACGCCCTGGTAAAGCTCAACAGGGAGTTTATTTCACTCCTTTATTCTCTGCGTGCCCGTCGTCCTGCCAAGAGAAACATTGGCTCAAATTTCTCCTCTGAAATCCAAAATGCTTTATTGGCATGCCGTACGGTACGGGCCCGTCGCCAGAGCAGTCATACCAAACACAAAGGGACATGTGGAATAAGAAACCCAGGTGTCTCTGTGGAGGCAGACATGACCTTGGCATGCAGAGTATCTCAGCATTGTCTGACAAATAGACAAGCAGGTAAGCACAAAACACACACGCATAAACAAACACACATGCACACACACACACACACACTCTCACTCTCTCTCTCTCTCTCTCTCTCTCTCACATACAGACGCACACATGCCCAGAGAGAGCGAGAGAAACAAAACACACATGTGCACGCACGCACACACACACACACAAGCAGGTAAGGTCATTAACAATAGAGCGTGCATTGTTGTGCCTGCATGTTGTCTTCCATGCCTCTGCTGTACCCGTGTTGTTGTGGTGGTGAAGGGCTTGCCCATGCATCTCTGCCTGGTGATGCCCAAAGTAGATAAAGGAGCTGGAGCCCAGCCCAGCCCAGCCCAGCCCAGCCCAGCCCAGCCCAGCCCAGCCCAGCCCAGCACAGCCCAGCCCAGCACAGCCCAGCACAGCCCAGCCCAGCACAGCACAGCACAGCACAGCACAGCACAGCACAGCACAGCACAGCACAGCACAGCACAGCCCAGCCCAGCACAGCCCAGCACAGCCCAGCACAGCCCAGCCCAGCACAGCACAGCACAACACTGGGACTGGAGTCGTGGACTTAGCCTACCGGGTCACATTATGGCACTGGAGATCGGCCCTAAGTGCTTTGGCAGAGAGAGCGAGGGAGGGAGAGAGAGAGAGGGGGGGGGAGACAGACAGACAGACAGACAGACAGACAGACAGACAGACAGACAGACAGACAGAAACAGTGAGAGACAGAAGGAGAGACAGACAGACAAAGACAGACAGACAAAGACAGACAGACAGAGAGAGAGAGAGAGAGAGAGAGAGAGGGACGGAGATGAACAAAGAAAGTAAAGCAAGAGAGGAAGAGGGAGATGGAGAGAGGCAGGGAAAAAACACAGATTGGGAACGGTCACAAGAGAGGAAAACACTTTGTGAAAGGGAGGGATAATGAAGAGTGTAGGGGATAAACAAGCTGAAATGCAACATATTGTTGCAAAAGAACGAGGGTTATTTTTTGTCTGCGGTGTTCAGGGCCGCTGACTGCTTTGACTGGGCCCGGGACAAAGTCATCTAAAAGGGCCCTCCACCCAATACTTACAATGTACAGGTAAAGAGGACTCAATTCTGGGCCCCCTCGCTGCCTGGGCCTGGGTAAACTGACCTGTTTCCCCCCCTTGACAGCTATCGTGGCTGCAATCAGTGTGGGGGTTGCATAACAGGACAGGCCTGAGTCACACCTCTGAGTCACTCCTCTGACTTTGTGACTCTCTCTCCTCCTCTGTCTTCCTCCCTACCTCCCTCCCTCCCACTCTGTCTGTCTCGCCGCCTTTCTCTCTCCCTCTTATCATCTCTTTTCCTCTCACACCCACATTCGCAAACTCTCAGCTGCTCTCCGTCACTCTCTGTCACTCCATACAGTGCACTCTTTTTCTTTGTGACTTTTTGACTCTCTCCATTCCCCTCTGACTCACCATCTCTCTACCTCCTTCCACATCTCTCCCTCCCTCTCTGTCTCTCCATCCTCTCTCTTTCACACAAACACGAACAGTCTCAATCTCTCTCTATCCCTTTTTTTCCTCACACACACACACACACTCTCTTTCAAAAATCTCGCTATCACACTGTCAAAGTCTCCTTCCCTCCCTCCCTTCCTCCCTTTCTAAGCTTGTGTGTCAATGTTGTATGTCTCAATGTCCTCTGTCACTGCATTTACATGATGTTTTGAGCGTGCATCTGTCATGATAGTGATGGTTCTCCATTTCCCTCAGCTTTTTTTCTACTTTTTGTCTCTGTCCCCCTTTTCCCCCTAGATATACCAGTTCTGTATTTCATCTGTGTACAGTATGTGTGATGTGTATGACCTCTCTTAGCCATTTCTGGATTCTGTGCCATTTGATTTTTATGTGATAATGTCTCTCTCTCTCTCTTTCGCTCTCTCTCTCTCTCTCTCTCTCTCTCTCTCTCTCTCGCTCTCTCTCTCTCTCTCTCTCTCTCTCTCTCTCTCCCATACCTCTCTCTATCTCTCTCTCTCTCTCTACCGTATCTCTCTCTCTCTCTCTCTCTCTCTCTCTCTCTCTCTCTCTCTCTCTCTCTCTCTCTCTCTCTCTCTCTCTCTCTCCCCTCAGGCACAAGGGGTGATCATTGAGACAATGCAACCCTTTTTATTTGGCTTGCATGATGGTGTGAACTCGGGCTGTGTGCTCCTTTCATGTTACATAACGTGTGTATTTGACTAATGATGATGTATGATCTAATAAACTACTACTGATATTCTCTCTCTTTCTCTTTCTCTCTCTTTCTCTCTCTCTCTCTCTCTCTCTCTCTCTCTCTCTCTCTCTCTCTCTCTCTCTCTCTCTCTCTAATAGCCTACTGTATGTGTTTCTCTGTATGTGTGCAGTGAGCAATGCCTCAGCAGTTTTTAATGCAGAAAAAAATGAAAGGGGTGATACATGAAGGCAAAATTGAGTGGAGCACACACAGAAACACCACCAATGCACTTGAGCGCACGCACACACACGCACGCACGCACGTACACACGCGCACACACACACACACACACACACACACACACACACACACACACACACACACACACACACACACACACACACACACAGAAACAGCTTAGTTGGAGCCTTCGGGCCAGCTGGTTCAGTGTGTGTGTGTGTGTGTGTGTGTGCGCGCGCTCTCTCCCAGCATCCATTTTCTGATAGCTTAGTAGATAGAGAGCGCTGTTAGACAAAACACACATTCATCTAGGAGAGTTGTACACATACACACACACACAGAGACACAAATTATTACAATATGGCCTATGTTTGCGAGCGTGGTGTCTTCCAAATAAATACAGTGCTTCCAAGTTCCAAATAAGATTACACATGACACAAATGTATTTCTTGGCCATTGGAACTCACACACACACACAGACACAGACACAGACACACACACACACACACACACACACACACACACACACACACACACACACACACACACACACACACACACACACACACACACACACACACACACACACACACGCACGCACGCACACACACTAGACACTTGCTCTCTTTCTTGGTCAAACTGAAACTCATAAAAGCTAACACAGAAACGCACAAGTGCACTATCAGAAAAGAGATCCTGGGAGCGTGCACACACACACACACGCACACACACACACACATACACACACAAAAATACACACACACACAAACAGACGCACACACACACACACACACACACACACACACACACACACACACACACACACACACACACCTCCTGTCAGTGAGATTGACAGGGCCTGAAGTAAGGTGTGGTCAGGCGTTCATGCGTGTGCATGCCTGTGTGGGGAGGTGGAGGGAGATGGTGGTGGGGGGGTGGAGGACATTTGGGATTTGGCTGGGTGGGGTGGGGGGTGGTGACTGTTTGGGAGTAGAGACTCAGGAGTCAGGTCAAGCCAGACCCCTCTATGAGAACACAGACTTGATAAAATATAAGCCAGATGGGCCGTGTGTGTGTGTGTGTGTGTGCGTGTGTGTGTGTGTGTGTGTGTGTGTGTGTGTGTGTGTGTGTGTGCGTGCGTGCGTGCGTGCGTGCGTGCGTGCGTGCGTGTGTGTGTGCGTGTGTGTGAAGGGTAGGGTGATGGGGGAGTTATGCTTTGTGAATCAGCAGGGTGGGCCAAAGTCTGTGTGTGTGTGTGTGTGTGTGTGTGTGTGTGTGTGTGTGTGTGTGTGCGCGCGCGTGCATGTGTGCAGGGCGTGCCAAAGTCTGCCTTTAAGTCTACTTTATACACAGAGTCTGTCATTCTGCACGACATCATGACATCCACACGACAGACATACGTAGATCCCCATTACACGGATTTTGAGCCCTTTTTGTGCAGAGCCCGTGTTATAACCTTACTGTCACCAAAACTGTAATGACTAAAGTCTTAGTCTGTAACGTAAGGCTCTTGTTAATATCACAGAAATGTTTTTATAATGTAGTTGAGTATTTTCATGATGAGGGAACGGGTCTGCCATCTGCACAAAGGGGCTACAGGTTTTAACAAAGGAGATACGCACTCCGCGCTTCTAAACTGACAATCCGGTGCAACCATGCTCGAAACGTTAGTCTTACAGCACTGAAAAAATAAATAAATAACAGAAAATAGACATCCATGTGGCACCAGATTCTTTTCCCTTTGCATCGATTATGAAAAGAATATGGTTCCACACGGATGTCTATTTTCTGTTATTTATTTATTTTTTTCAGTGCTGTAAGACTAACGTTTCGACATGCGTCTTCATCAGAGTGCCCATTAGTCTTACTGGGCAACAGGTTTTGTTGCAAGAGTGCATACGGATATTGTTACTGTCACATTACATTACATTACATTACATTACATTACATTACATAGCATTTTGCAGACGCCTTTGGCCAGAGCGACTTACAAGAAGAACACACGACAGACTGTTTCAGTATTCAGACAGATTTCAGAATATTTGAAGTGGTAGTTCAGATACACCGCGCTCTTCCGTGTGGTGCGTCTCCAGTTGAATAACTTGGAAGGTGAGAAAGTGGATCGCACTCGGGTTCTTCTTTTCTTCTTTTTATGCTATGTAGATAATAAAAAATAAAAAGAAGAAAAGAAGAACCCGAGTGCGATCCACTTTCTCACCTTCCAAGAATATTTGAAGTGAGCATTAGCCCAGTATGTCTTTTCCCATTTCACCAATAGGTTTGGAAACTCAAAATGAATACAAACAATGACCAGGCATTTCCCTACAGAATTATTGTCAAAAATAGACTCGTGATACTCGAAGCTCAGTAAATACACGCTGACCCAAAATATTTTGGATGTATTCCCAAGTCAAGATGCACTTAGCCACCCCTATCCCCCATCCCCACCCCACCGTCCCGCGACACACACACATACACATTAAAAGCCCTTGACAAATGCAAGCACGCACACACAACACACACGCACGCATGCACGCAAGCACGCACACAAGCACGCACGAATGCACGCAGGCACACACACACACACACTATAAGCCCTCTCTCTCCGACTTTCTCTCTTCCCAGCCTATCGCTGCTTATCATTAGGGTGGCTGCACTCCCACAGTGCAGAAACTATTTTGCAGCCGTGTCCCCCTTGACCCCCCCTTACCTCAGCTGGGTCCCTCAAGGAGGGAAAGAGAAAAAAAAACACACACACACACGCGCACACACACACATGCACGCGCACACACACTCATACACACAAACTCTCTTTCTGTCTATCACACAGGCGCGCACACACACACACACACACACACACACACACACACACACACACACAC
>NC_085874.1:45720191-45732691 GCF_034702125.1 Engraulis encrasicolus | reverse complement strand
ACACTCACACACCCACATGCATGCACGCACGCACGCACGCACGCACGCACGTACACACGTACACACACCTACCCCCTTCTGTCTTCACCACTCCGCCCCTGCAATACCTGGCACCTTATCCCTAGAGTTGTATTAGGTAGAAATGGGGGTAACAGCAGAAGTACTGTTACGGATGTAATTACAAGACTAGTAGTTTGATATTAGTTTACATAGCAATTACGTAATACCATACCTCTAGAATTGCCATTACATCAGTAACAGCAATTCTATTCTAGCATGGTACTGACCATCCCATAATACTACCATTTCATTTTGTAGCCAATCTTTTGGCAGAAGTATTTAGGATGGCACGCAAGGTTAATTCTATTCTACTTCGACTTAATACATCTCTGCTCATCCCCAGCACATTGCCTTCACCAATGGGTCTTTATAACTTGACGTCAGCCACTTTAGGTTCAGTGACTTCGAAGCCAGGTGTACAAGCATCCGGTAGCATAGACATGAACGTACACTTTAGCCACTGGTTTCTATAGAAACACATACAAAGTGGTTGTTTACATCTAATGGAACTTGTTTGATGTAGGCTAGCGGAATTGTGAATACGGCAAATAGCACCATGTTCAGAGATGGGTGACACAAAATGGGTTATTATTGGCTGTATGAGGAACTTTTCTCTGGTGTTGCTTGTCACATTTGTTTGTGCGATAAGGTTTGGGTGGGTGGACGGATTGTACTGCGATGTACTACTACTATGAAGAGCTACTTCTGGGACGCAACACTTTCAAGATGGCCATGGAAATATTAGAATCAATGCCTTTGGGTCAAGTTACCCATGTTCTTCACCATTTCCATGTATCAACTGTTCCTATAGTGCAACAATTTGTCTGTGTCTGCTGTACTGTGCTGTGCTGTGCTGTGTCTGGCTGAAATGTCAACAAACAAACAAACGCTGAACACGTGACCTGACTTCATTACAACTGCTGCTGCCGTTGTCTACAAAGCATTAGTCATGTATCTGGCAGAGCTCTGGCTACCCTTTAGGGATCCTGCCTTACCAATATCCACTTAGCGCTAGGCTAGCTCACACCTGTGTGCAGGTCCGCCGACAGCTTTGGCCGATTCCAGGACAAAGGAAGTCAATCTGAAAGGGCCCCCACCCAGTGCAAATAATGCAATGAGGAAACAATTTTGGGCCCCTTCTCTCCGTGGGCCTGGGACAGCATGCCCATGTGTCGCCCCTTGCCGGCTAGCCAGCACCTCACTATTTCGCACCACAAGCAACACTTGCTTCACACTACACTAGGCTAGTCCACCTGCTGCTAGCAGCATGCATTACATGTATATGAATGCGATGGGCAGTTAGGCAAGCGCTAGCTAGGCCTGCAGAGCTTGTTAATAATATGTGGTGGCTAGGGTTGCCAACCATCCCTTGAAATACAGAATCATACCATATTTCAAAATAAAAGTATGGGTTCCCTGTTGAGCTGAAATGGGACAAGGGACGTTAAAATGCAAGACATTACATCGAAGAAATAAATTGAGAACCACTGGGCTAGCCAGGCCATGCCCTCCTCGTGACGCAACACCTTCTGCGCTGCTTCTAGTCAGGCCAAGAGCCATGTAAATATAATTTCTGATCTCCCGAACAGAACTGTTGGACACCAGTCGACAAGTAACAAACCTAGGGAGGCGGGTCAACCATGCCATTTGGGAAACGTTAATTGCTATGCTCTTGGTCAGACCAAGTCTCACAAGAAGAGATTTGAAAGTTGATGATAATCAGGCTATTACTGGGCTATAGTGTAATAGTACGTATTTCAGTCAGCCACTCTAGTCAGACAGGGCCCACCGCAGAAGGTCTAAAAATGAGAACAGAGGAAGACAGAAAAAAAGATTTAGCCAGAAGAGAGAGAGAGAGAGAGAGAGAGAGAGAGAGAGAGAGAGAGAGAGAGAGAGAGAGACAGAGAGAGAGAGAGAGAGAGAGAGAGAGAGAGAGAGAGAGAGAGAGAGAGAGAGAGAGAGAAAGAGAGAGAGAAAGAGAAATAGAGAGAATATCAGTAGTAGTTTATTAGATCATACATCATCATTAGTCAAATAAACACGTTATGTAACATGAAAGGAGCACACAGCCCGAGTTCACACCATCATGCAAGCCAAATAAAAAGGGTTGCATTGTAACAGAACAGAACAGAAAGCCAGCTTTGGCTGCCATGCATTATACATTGGGCACACCATGCTGTTGCCATGGAAACGACCCTGAGGGGTCTCCAGCCCCCTCGAAGGGCACTGACTGACTGGTGACTGACTCTGTGCTGAAGATGGAAAAGACTCTATCCGCTTCCCTCGTCGATGTGTGTGTGTGTGTGTGTGTGTGTGTGTGTGTGTGTGTGTGTGTGTGTGTGTCTGTGTGTGTGTGTGTGTGTGTGTGTGTGTGTGTGTGTGTGTGTGTGTGTGTGTGTGTGTGTGTGTGTGTGTGTGTGTGTGTGTGTGTGTGTGTGTGTGTGTGTGTGTGTGTGTGTGTGTGTGTGTGTGTGTGTCTGTGTTTGTGTGTGTGTGTGTGTGTGTGTCTGTGTGTGTGTGTGTGTGTGTGTGTGTGTGTGTGTGTGTGTGTGTGTGTGTGTGTGTGTGTGTGTGTGTGTGTGTGGTTCAGAAGGAGAGCACTGGGTACCACACACTGTGATCAAGCTGTGTACTGTAGAGCAGTGTTTCTCAACAGGGGTGCCGCGGGCCTCCCTCAGGGGTGCCGCAGAAACGTGGCTGATAAATAAAATTATGTATAATATATATTTGTCTAAATTGATAAGTTAATGCTAGTCAGTGGAATCTTTCATCTGCCATTTACACACAATTAAGTAAATATAGGTCGCCCCAGTCAGCTGCAACTTCAAACGTAGGCCGTGTGACGTTTCCAAATATGTCACTTTTCTAAGCTTGTGTGGTATCGGATGCGATGCCATTGCCATATTACGGCTTGTTAGTTTGGGGTGCCTTGAAATTTTTCATGAATTGAAAGGGTGCCTTGCCTTAAAAAAGGTTGAGAAACACTGCTGTAGAGGCTATGGACCCGAGAACGAGGACAGCTGAAAAAGACATTTCTGGAAATTGCCCTGACAATCTGCTACCACACATCTTCAGTTGGACTCATTTATTATAAGCCCACGTCATTAGCACAACAGTTAGCAGATTAATTACAAGGGTACCCCAAGAAAGACAAAGAGATTCACTGTGTGTATTAACAGGCCATGTGTGACTTAGAGATTAGCTTAGCAAGCTAACTCTTGGTCCAAGAGTTGAAGTATCCATGGCAGGGTTCAAATAGCTTTATTAAACAACTAAATCATTACAGAAATGTTAAAAACGGCAACATGTTTCGTCCAAGGCGTGGCCTTAATCAGGGTAGGGTCATTAGGGACGGCGTAACTGGCACAGGTAATTAAAGTTTGACAGGAGATTGAACTCTTGGTCCATCGATGCATTGTCCCGACTCTCCATTGCTTCCGCTGATATTTTCCAAACAGGCCTTTTTTAATAAACTTTTTTTTACGGTCTTTTTCGACTTTATTTGATAGGACAGTGTGAGAGGTGGACAGGAAGCGAATTGGGAGAGAGACGGGGAGGGGTCGGCAAAGGACCCGAGCTGGGAATCGAACCCAATTCAGCCGCATGGCAGGCAAAGTGCCCTACCGGTTGGCCACGCCAGGGCCCCAAACAGTCCTTTTTAACGGACGCCTATGTCCTTCTGTACTGTAGCTACTGTAGCTTGCCCATGGGGGCCTGAGATTAGTGCCAGCACCCCCGTCCCCCGTGCCTCTCAAAAGCAGCTTAATGATCAGCTTAGAGAGGGGAGGGCTCTGGACGACCATGTGACACGCACGGCAACCCTGGCCCACATCGCATGCAAGTCAGCATATGTGTGCGAGCTGTGCGTGTATACAAAAATATGCATGAACACTGCGGATCTGTGTGTGTGTGTGTGTGTGTGTGTGTGCGTGCGTGCGTGCATGCATGCGTGTATGTAACCATATGCATGAACACTATGAATGTGTGTGTGTGTGTGTGTGTGTGTGTGTGTGTGTGTGTGTGTGTGTGTGTGTGTGTGTGTGTGTGTGTGTGTGTGTGTGTGTGTGTGCGTGTGTGTGTGTCACAGAAGGCCTATCTGCACGAGGGCTAATGTGATGTCATCAACGGGCTACGTATATGAGGGTGGGAGTTTGTTTGTGTGTCACTCTTCTATTGTGTGTGTACTTTTGTATAGTATACAAGGCCTCTGCAAAATCAGATAGGAGCAGGTGCGTTGTATGTGTGTGTGTGTGTGTGTGTGTGTGTGTGAGTGTGTGCGCGTCTGTATGTATGTGTATGTGTGTGTGTGTGTATGAGTGTGTGCGTGCGTGCGCGTCTGTGTGTGTGTGTGTGTGTGTGTGTTTGCGTGTGTGTTTGCATGCGTGCGTGCGTGCGTCGTTTGTGTGTGTTTTGGGGGACTGGCGGGTTTACACTGGGCTAATCTTCGAGGCTAATTGTGGCGTGTTTACGCTGCCAATAGGCTACTACAACCGCTCCCACATAGCGTAACAGACTTCCCAATCCTCCAATAGCTCCTTAGCCTCACTGCACAGCCCTGCACCTGACATGGCAGGGATCAACGTAGGGGTTAGCCAGCACACAAGGGTCAAGGTGTTCAATGTCAACACCTCTCAACAACACTAACATATACCGGAAGGATAAGATTTTCTGCACGATTGCATAACGTATTCAATTGTATAAATATACATACAGTGATTTAAATACTATTAGCCTAATATATCCGACTTTTGTCTAAGAACTATCTTTTCCTATTGTGTGAGTGGAGGGTGAAAAAAATGGTGGCGATAACAGCAAAGATTTTCAACATGGTAACCAAGATAAATCATACGACTTGTCATCAGTGCAAAAAAGTGGGATCAATTTCAGTCTCCCAAATGGGTGTAACCTTCCCATTCAACTCTAGTCAGTCTGACTCCCCGCTAGTGTCCTAAAGTGGCCATTTGATGGCAGCTTAAAGTCTTATGTCATATTGATTCCGTAAGAAAGTCCTCATGAACCATCTCTTCTCTCGTCTCTGCTTGTAGTATATGCACAATTTGAAACACCACCTGTGTGGTATTAAGTAAGCGGATGTATTACCCTCTCCATCCGTCACTGTCCCCAGTCTCACATTACACAACTGTTTGTTGTGCACTGAGTAAGATAGTGGCCAAAGTAGGTATTGCAACAACAGTATGCTGGTCACTGAAACTCTGCTGCCTATTACCAAATTTGATATTGTCATGAATATTTACTAAATAATAAACTAATATTTATTTCAAAATCAAAATTTGAATCAAAAGAAGATCCACCTTTTCATGGAAGAAAAGTGTACATACTAAGAAAGTGATGGTGGTGGTATTCGTGAAAAAAGTAAAATGTGTGAATGGGCAGCATGAATTCTAGAAAGAAACCGCTAAAAATATGACCCAGTGCAAAGTTAAGACTCACTATGAACAAAAAAACACCATTATATGAGAGGCAACGTCACATTTACAGAAGCTTCCGTATCTATGAAAGACTTTCGCTCATCTTTCCAGGTCATGTAATCCAAAGAATTAAGTTGTAATCCACATGACTTCTTGGAGCTTGACAAAAGGTAAACAAACAAACAAGCCAACCAAACTTTTTTTAAATTGTATTTGTTATCAAACAACACTGAGCAATGATGTTCGTAATGCTGGCACATTCACACACAGTTAACAATGGACGACCACCTCACATCACTTTGATATGTATTTGCATGTAAACATGGAGATTGTCGGATGACCCAGAACTGATATTGTTGCTGTTACTATTGCTGTTATCTGGTAAAAGTTGACGTAGAAGGACACCCCCTATTCTTCTGTAGATGTGGTGGCCCAAACCCCTGGGGTGCCACTGGCCCAAGCAAACAAAAGGCCAGGGCCACCTCTTCAACTGTATATAAGACTATGATAATGAGTCCCTCTTTGAGACCTTCTCCCATGCACAACACGCGTGTGTCTCTCTCTGTTTCTCTCTCTCTCTCTCTCTTTTTGTCCTAAACATTTTGAGGTTATCTTGGAATTGACTGTATTCCTATGCAACAGACAGTAGCCTTGAGTTAAATGTAATGTCACCTTGCAGTTGATAATTAAATTGTCATATAACTTTCATTCATTTGTATCTCATCATCTGTATCATGCCTTTTGCCTTATACTTTTACATGCATATGGAGGAGACAGTGCCTGTAGTGAGCTATAAGCCCCCAAGTGTGTCAGCACTGTTGAGAGATAAGACAGAACAGAACAGAACACACCAGCAGTTCGACATCTTGTGCCAGCGGTGAGGGAACTCCAACAGTATGAACAGTGATGAACACATCATTCAGTCCTGTGCTGCATTGCATAATTCAGTGGTTCCCAAACTGGGGGTTGGGACCCCTAGGAGGGGGGGGGGGGTGTCGCGGAGGTACTGAAGGGGGGTCGCGGACAAAGGGTGACTTGTATTCACTTGTATGGTTAATAGATGCACGGTGATTGCTGTCTGGTGGATTTCTAGCCATATTAGCGGACAAACCATTGATGGAAAATCTATAATATTGCTAGATTTCCCAATAATAGTTTGTCCGCTAATAATCCATTGCTAGGCTCAGACTATGGTGGGTGAGGGGGTCGCAAAAGTGCAAAAGGGGGTCCCCGCTGAAGAACCGCTGGCATAATTTATCAGGAGGTACTGCATTGCATAATAACATATCATGAAGCTGTGGACATGGTAGATATCCCAAGAATTCGTCATGAGGAGCCGCTTCCTGGAAACAAAATTGCGGAAAAAGGGCCTGGACACACACGCACGCACGCACGCGCGCACGCGCACACACACACACACACACACACACACACACACACACACACACACACACACACACACACACACACACACACACACACACACACACACACACACACACACACACACACACACACACACACACAAACCCCCCTCTCTAATGTACTGTATGTGGTTTGCATGAAGGGGAATTAATGGCCACTCAACTGTAAACACCTTCAGGCCATAGAGATATTACACTTGGCTACATCAATGTGAACTAACATGAAGTATGCTGCCAGTTATTACATTAAAATTACCGGAACACTTTTCCCAAAGTGAATTTTAGTTTCATATTAGTTTTAGGGGCCTTTCATATTAGTTTTATGCCTTTATTTGATAGGACAGAGTGAGATGGTGACAGGAAGTGAGTGAGTGAGAGAGAGAGATGGGGGAGGATCGGGAAAATATCTCGAGTCAGAATCTAACCCATGTCCCCGGCCGGCGTCACAGCACAGTGTCTTAGTCACGGCTAGTTGTTTAGGTGTTTTAGGTACAATCAGTGGTGTAGTCTACTTTTTTATGGTGGGTATACTATATATTTGAGCATTTTTTGAAGTGGGTATACTGTATATATTTGTGCTATTCAAAACAATGGATCAATCAATTTTAAGTGGGTGTACTGAAATCCCTGAAATTTAGAAGTGGGTATACTCCGTATACCCGCGTTCTACGTAGACTACACCACTGGGTACAATCACCCGGCATCAGCCATGGATGATGAACCAGCATTCTTCCTGCTGGCATTGGAGTTAAACCCACTGGTCAACTGGTTCATATGAGGTGGGCTGCTGGACTGGACTGGGATGCCAGATTAGGTGGTTTCCCGCCCTATTGGGCTGTTTTGCCATCTGCGGGTAAATACACCTATTGGGCATGTTTTTTTTCTGTACATTTATGGGCAAAGTAATCACTTAGAATTCACTTCAAATTGATCGGGATTTACTGTCTCTGTGTGTTTTTTGAGCATTTTTGCTCAAATCTGTCATATCACATCTGGCAACCTTGCTGTTGCCATGTCGCCTTCGTTGTCATCAGGGTCTCTGCTGGACGTCTGCAGTGCCTGAGCAGCTCTAGAGCTCTTGACAGTATTGTTGATAACTGACTTAGCAACTTATCTGAGCTGCATTTCTCGAAAGTGTAGTTGCTAACTATGGTAGCTACTTTGTTGGTTGCAATGCAATTTCCCACGGGCAACTACCCAAGTTGCTAACTGCTAACTACTATGCTTACGAGAAATGCACCCCTGGTTGCAATGCAATTTCGTCATCTGCAACCCACTCAACTCAACTGGTTAGCAACAAACGACGCTTTCAAAAAAACAACAACAACAAAAAAACAGGGTCCCGCTCTCCTCTCGTGCTCTTTGGCCATCCAGTCGGTTGGTTGGCAGGGTTGCCAGATGAGGCTGATGATTTCCAGCCCAAAAAATGCTCAAAACCCGCCTAGAAGATCAAAATCCCGCCCAATTCTATTGATTTCTATGGCTAAAAGTGGGCAGGTTTTTCTGCTAAATGACATTTTTACCCGCACACGGCCCTCCTAAGCAGCCCAATTGGGCGGGAAACAGCACAATCTGGCAACACTGTTGGTTGGTCAGCTGGCTGGGCCGACCGGCCTCAATCTCATTACTTCAGAAGGCAGATCAATTACACAGCACCGTCGTCGGACACATGGGGGCTTAAGCTCCCTCAAGCAGCTCGGCCGGCGGCCGGCGTATGATTCATGGAGACTAGACACGAGAGAGACACAAGACGGAGGGAAAACAAGCTCTCACATGACCCAGGGCCATCTCTCCCAGCAGGTTTCTGTTTGTTTTCAATATAAAGACGACGGCAGGAATGAGAGAGAGAGAGAGAGAGAGAGAGAGACATTGGTGGCTTGGTACCAACCCCAGAGACAGGAGACAGAGCACAGGAGATAAAATACAGTCAGACAGTCTTAACCAAAAAAATAAAATAAAAATCAAACATAAAAGCGTATCGGAGTTGTTGTTCTCAGAATTCTGCTGTTTTATTGGGATTCTTCATTCCTCCTCGGTTGCATTACATAGCAGTCACATGAAACCTGACCCTGACTTGGGGACCACAAGCAAAACAAGGTGGATCTGTTTGTTATGGTTGCACGGCACCACATTTGAAGGTCACGTGACGACGAAAGCGCTTTGTTTCCAAAAACAGCAAATCCAAACACATTTTTCAGAAACCCAGCCTCACCCTCCTCCGCCACCTCATCATTGTCATCTTCCCCCTCCCTTCCCCGAAAAACAAGCCAATGACCACCCCCCACCCCCACCTCAACAGAGCTGTGGTAACCAAGGCGACAGGACAGCCAATAAGGTGCCTTGTTGGGTGACCACAGAAATAAGGGCACAGGTTTGGTGAAAGGAGCCGCGAGGAGCCGCACCCATGATGACTGGGCACCACCAACACCCACCACCCTGGCTCCTCCCCTCTGGCCTGGGGAAGTAGGGCACCGATGACCCGCTTTTTTGTTATCGCCCCTCTCTCTGCATTGTTCTGTCTCTGCGTTCTCACACACTGAGAGTGGCACAGAATGCATCAGTGATCATCATCCACAAGCAGGACAATACTGTATGTGCGGCCGGCAACAGAGTATCAGAGAGCACCAGACAGACAGAGTGTGTAGCCTATCTGTCTGCTGAGCTGTCTGTCTCACATGTTTGCCAAACAAAGCTAAATGACGCATTACGTCAGACTCGAAAGTGCAAATCTTGTGATTCCTGTCCTTCAACAACAAAAAAACATTGAGAAAAAAAACATAAACCAAAAAAACATATGTAAGGTTAGGTAATAGTTTCTGTCGCTGGGCTTGAGGTCTAGACTTCAAAACAAATGTTGAAAAAAAACAAAAAAAAAAAACAATCCAAATATGCAATATGTAGGCTACAGGACGACATATTGTGTGCAGATGTGTTGAGAACATCACAGAAGTGTACCATAGTAGCCAAATTAGACCAATAGCACTAGCAATTTGCATTACTGGTCCTTGTTGTTAGCCGGTTAAACAGTCACTTTCAAAACTGCCTTTTTAAATAGTAGTGAAGGTCAGATGAAGGACTGCTAGCGTAGGTCCTGGCCAGGAGAGCAAAGAGGAACTGGAAGGGCCTAATCAGTCTTACGGTTTCCTGCTGTTGGCATGCTAGCCACGCGCTAATCTCGTTTGAAGCAGAGACTATGTGTGTCACGCCAGTTCTCTGGCGCTCAGGGAACAGTGTGTGTGTGTGTGTGTGTGTGTGTGTGTGTGTGTGTGTGTGTGTGTGTGTGTGTGTGTGTGTGTGTGTGTGTGTGTGTGTGTGTGTGTGTGTGTGTGTGTGTGTGTGTGTGTGTGTTTCACAAGAACAAGGAGATTATATTCCCTGAACTGCTAAAGGTGCTAAATTTTACTTATCAGTTAGTCAAAGGATTATGTATATTGAACACTCGGAGGGTTGAGTGAATACAATTGTGTTACGTTATTGTGTTACGTTAAACATTTAGACATCACAATGCACACTGACTTAGTGTTAGGCAAGCATTTCCTCAAATTACTTTTTTTTCTTCAAAATCTCAACAAAAAGCAATAAAAAAAAAAACCCTCAATGGGCAAATGGGCGAAGTTTTCCACGACTACAATTTCATGAATGGAAGGTTGGTTACCCGGGCAACAATTTCCATTGATGCAAAAACAAAGGCAGTTCACTCCTAAACCGCAGGTATGGCCACGAGTTGCTAGTCACCATGGCAACAAGGCTTGGGAGAGAGCGGGCACTGCCAAGAACCAGACGCTTCGGCCCTCAGACCTGTCTGCCTAAATCAAAGGGGGCAGGTTTCAGCTTCGGGCGAAAGGCGCTTGGATGAATAGATAATGCCGGGGATACGGCGAGACTTCATTTGCCAGCTAAAGAGTCTGCAGATCGGAGCTAATGAAGCCAAGTGCCGGCCAATACTCCTATCCTCTCACCTCTCACTGGAACTCTCCCTAGCTTGCTGTTCGCCGTCTCAGACTAAACACAAATACACACACACATACATACACGCATATGCACTCACACGCACACACACATACACACATACACACACACAAAGAGAGACAGACAGAAAGACATGGGGAGCTGCTTTCGCAGCAAGGTCATTGATGGTAACAATGTAACCATGGGGGCTACTTCCAAAAGAGAGCAAGAAAGCAAAGGGAGTAATACTCTGCTGTTTCCCTGTACCCTGTATCCACACTGGAGTTTCTTTCTTTCTTTCTTTCTTTCCTTCTTTCTTTCTTTCTTAAAGCCTTTTTGGGGCATCTTCTTTATGATTTCATTTGATAGTGACGGCGAAGAGATGACATAAAATGGTTGCAATTGAGAAAGGGGGACGGTGCATCAGGAAATTACTTCGGGGCGGAATCAAACTAAGGACCTCAGCCGCTTAACAGCACGGTGCCTTAGCCGTTTGAACCATGGTCAAGGCCTACCTGATGCTTCTAAACTGTACCCTAAATAACAAGGAGCTGGACTTAAGATAGCCCTGCACAGAGTAGTGCATGCTGCAGAAAAACAATCACTGGTGCCATCCTTCCAGGGCTGCAAGATATATGCAAGATGGGCAAAGACACGAACACAAAGGATTATGAAAGACACATTCCATCCTAGTCACTCCATGAAAGGCCGCCCTCAGGGAAACGACTACGTTCCATAAGATGTAGAACAGAGAGACTACGTAAAAGTTTTTTTCCTCAAGCCATCCGCTTTTTGAATTAAGACAATAACTATTTTTAATTATTTTTTATTTTATTTCATTTTATTATTTTGATTTTTTACCATCCAACACAGCACAGAGCAGTTGCAATCCCCATTTCACTGCCAATTGTGCTTGCACAAGGAAGCATGTGACAAATAAAAATCTTGAATCTTGAATCTTGAATCTTGAATCTAAAGTATAAGGGACCTATGTCTCGAGAGTCGTTTACAGCCCTTGAGGCCGTCTTGTCCGGCCCCTGATATCATTTTAACGTTATGCAGTCTCACATGAAATACGTATGTACATGTTTTGAAAAGAAATCTTGGAAATTTCATGTGCAAAAAAATGACCTAGTAAATGTGGGGTCTGTTGTAAAGGTGGCCACCTTCAATATAGGCCTAAAGTGCAGGTGGAAATCCTGGTTTGTTTTCATAGTACGCCCCTTGGAGGACTTTATAAAATTTGAACTGGCCCTCAAATGAAATCGGTTCCCCACCCCTGTCCATGGTTTACTGCAGTGCTGTGCTCCCGGCCTTCTCACCGCATCCTCCACTAAGTGTATTACCCCTGATTAGGGCTGAGAGAGTACACCACCCCACAAGTCTCCGGGTTCAGTCAGGTTCAGCCTGATCACGGCACGCTGTGGTCTTAACTCTTAACGGGGGTGAGGGAGCCCAAGGAGGACTTCCTTCGTCATGAAGGGGGCAGGGCTGTCAACAGACATTTTCAGACACCGAGGTCAAATACTGCATGCTGTACTCACTGCATACTGTACATTTAGAATGCTTCAAACACTTCTAACTCTTCTTCAGTCTAACTCTTAAGTTCGTTTTCGTTCATAACTGCCTTGATGATAAA
>NC_085874.1:45700191-45702691 GCF_034702125.1 Engraulis encrasicolus | reverse complement strand
ACTACAGTAGGCCGCAGGCTTGGTGGAAATAGGTGGCAGATGTGTGAAGGTGACCCCGCCTTGCAGAGGGAAAGAGGGATGGACAGAGAGAGGGAGAGAGAGAAAGAGAGAGGGATGGAGAGGGAGAGAGAGGGAGGGGAATGAGAGAGGGATGCAGAGAGGGGCAGAGAGAGGGAGAGAGAGAGGGATGGAGAGAGAGAGAGGGAGAGCGGGGGATGAGAGAGATAGAGACAGAGAGAGCGAGAGGGGGAGGGACGGAGAGAGGGAGAGAGAGAGGGACGGAGAGAGGGAGAGAGAGAGGGATGGAGAAACAGAGACAGAGGGGGATGGAGAGAGGACTTGAGGGAAATGATGGCCAGAGACGAGAGTGTGATTGTGATTGCGTGTGTGTGAGTGAGAAACAGAGAGGAGATGTGGCGATGGGGGTTGGGTACAAAAGAGAGACAGATATAGAAGAAGGGTGAGGAGGATAATGGTGAAAAGAGAGGGAATTGGCTGTGTGATAGATAGATAGATAGATAGATAGATAGATAGATAGATAGACAGACAGACAGACAGACAGATAGATAGATAGATAGATAGATAGATAGATAGATAGATAGATAGATAGATAGATAGATAGATAGATAGATAGATAGATAGATAGGTAGATAGATAGATAGATAGATAGATAGATAGATAGATAGATAGATAGATAGATAGATAGATAGATAGATAGATAGAGTATGGGAAGACAAACAGATTTCTGCATGAGTGTGAGTGTGAGTGTGTGTGTGTGTGAGTGTGGGCGTTGCGTGTGTGTGTGTGTGTGTGTGTGTGTGTGTGTGTGTCTGTGTGTGTGTGTGTGTGTGTGCGTACTGGGTAGGGAAAAGCTGCTGCGTCTAGACTTGAGATTGTGAGTCACCCTGACAGCTCCGCACAGCAACAGGGTCATGTTGGTCCTGGTGGTGGAGAGCGAACGTGGGGCTCACAGACACATGAATAAATGAAAGACAACAAAACAACATCCCTCCCTCCTCTTTCCATCCGCCGTCCAGTCCAGTCAAGGATGACATGAATCTGGCACGCCACTCACTCAGCTACCAAATCCGAGTAGCTACACTCACTACGGCAAAACAAGTCCAAACACAACCCTGGCTAAATAATAATGGCTATAGGCAACAACGGTAACACTTCACTTGACGCCGGTGTCATACGTATGACATAACAGTGTCATAACAGTGTCATGAACGAGTCATAAACATAATGCCAATGTCATAAACGTTTTATGGCCATGAAAAGTTGACATTGTTAGGCCTGTCTTTGTCATAACTGAATTTCACTTAAAGACAAAGTCATACAATGTTTATGACATTGACATAATGTTTATGACACATTCGTGACTGCATTATGACAATGTTATGACACCGTTATGTCATACGCATGGCGCCGGCGTCAAGTAGTGTTACCGAAAAAACAAAAGTGAACTGAAATGTGACAGTCGTGGGGTTGAGTAGCAGAGGTGGAAAGTAGAAAGTAAAAGTCCTCCCACATATTTATTCTGCATGTCAGTTGAAACTAGCAGCAAAGCAATCCCTCTCCCCATTCGCCTGCATAGCTACCTGAATAGACTCACAATCCTACTCCACTCTTCTACCCCTGTCTCACAATGCATCCCTCTCTCCCCATCCCCCTGTTTACCACCCCACACCACACCAGTCATATGAACAGCAACCCCTCTCCACTCTTCTATCTCTGTCTTGCAACGTATCCCTTTCTCTCCCATTCCCCTGTTTAACACCAGGCACCTGCATAAGCAGACGCCACCCTCTACCAATACCTTGTAGTGCCATAAATCTCCACAGCTCACCCTCTGCCTGCCTCTCTTAGGGGTCTTACACACCAAGGCGGTAAAGCGTCGCGGAACGGCCGCGTTTTTTACCGGCGTCGGTGAAAATACATTGAAACCTATCTGTCCTTACACACCAACCGGCGGTAGTCGGGCGTCAGCGGCGCGGGAGCCGGCTCTGCGCCGCGCTGCATTTGTAAAATAGAACTCCAGCGTATTTTTCACGCCGGCAACCGG
The DNA here is from genome assembly GCF_034702125.1 of Engraulis encrasicolus. Lineage (NCBI taxonomy): Eukaryota > Metazoa > Chordata > Actinopteri > Clupeiformes > Engraulidae > Engraulis > Engraulis encrasicolus. The sequence goes on along the minus strand of NC_085874.1, from coordinate 45,700,626 downwards.
CGGTGTCTCATTCAAATGAATGGCAGAGTTGCACGCTAGCTTTGGCTGTGAGGAGGGTTTTGAATAGGACTGGCCGCGCACGCCGACGCTGTCAGTGTGAAAGGCAGAGAAAAACACGCCGGCTGAAACTAAGCAGAAAGACCGCGTTCGTCCTGCGACCGTTCCGTTCCGCCTTGGTATGTTTTGGCCCTTAACCCTCTGAGGTCCGAGTGCCCTTCAGAGGGCAATGTGTCTCCAAAAACAAATCTGTAACTCTGTGAGTTTTTGTCATTGAAACATATAAGTCACACCATTAGAAACCTCAGACCTTCCAGGTCCCAAATATATGAAATGAAAATACTTGAAAATGTTAGGGTGGTGCAAGCAGCCTAAAAGCCTCTGAAAAGCCTTAGACCTCAGAGGGTTAAGCGGCGTACACACACATTACTAGCTTCT
>NC_085874.1:45692691-45695191 GCF_034702125.1 Engraulis encrasicolus | reverse complement strand
GCACGCACGCAAGCACGAGCACACACACACACACACACACACACACACACACACACACACACACACACACACACACACACACACACACACACACACACACACACACACACACACACACACCTGGTTGTGAAGTGAGTGGGACTCTTTATCCAAAATGACTGGGACATATGTGAAATGTTGCCCCTGACCTGGTTCAATTTCCAGTGATGTGAATGAGAGACGAAAAGCCGCCATTGCAAACTGGGTAGCCTAACCTACCCGCCCACTCACCTGCATCACATAAAAAAGCTCATTGTGACACGCTGTCATCATGGGCTCCCATAACGTGTCAATAATACTCTCAGGCTGACCTCGGTACTTTCAATGGGGTACTTTCAATTCAATTAGCTAGTGTGGACTAGCTTGCAACACACCAGACGTGGAATTACCATTTAGGTAACGCTTTACTTTACGGAACAGTAATTACTGTGTGCTTTCTGTGTAACAACAGGATAACAGAAAGACATTACATGGTATCTAGCAGGTAAAAGGGGATAATTACAAAGTAAATACCATGTTATACACATATCTCCAGAATAACTACTGGGTATTTTCTAACCATCTAATCATCGAACTTCTCTGTTACCCTGTTGTTACCCCGTTAATGGTATTCACTTTGTAATTACCCCCTTTTTACCCTTTAGATACTATGTAACTTCTCTCTGTTACCCTGTTGTTACACAGAAAGTACACAGTAATTATACATATGGTAACTGTACCGTAAAGTAAAGCGTTACCATTATTTATTATGTTGAGCAATAAATAAATAGGCCTAAATAAACCACATGGGATAGTGAGGATGGAAGACTGGCTGTGTAGCCATTTTTACATTTTTTTTTCAATGGCTTCCTACAAAAAAAAAAATCAGTTTTCTTTTTGCTCCAGTTTGATCTTCAGCATTAGTCTACTAATCTGGACTCTGTTTCTCAAAACTATTGTTGCTAACCAGTTGGCAATTTACTGGGTTACCAAATTGTATTGAAAGCAAGTAAATTGCTAACTTAGTTAGCAACAACGTTGCCCTAGACCCTTAGAGTAGACCCCCCTCCGTGAATGAGGTGTCCCTTTTTGTGTGTGTGTGTGTGTGTGTGTGTGTGTGTGTGTGTGTGTGTGTGTGTGTGTGTGTGTGTGTGTGTGTGTGTGTGTGTGTGTGTGTGTGTGTGTGTGTTGGATGACAGTAGCCCTGTCCTGCTGTGCTATGTCCTCTAGACACGTTATCCTGTGCCCTGCATGTCTCTCTTGACTTCCGTGTTCTGTGCCCGCGTTTTTCTGCTGATCTGCCTGATTAAATGCTGCTGTGCCACAGGACTTCATCCGCCCTGATAGGATTTTTAGCCTCCCTTACCCTTCCCCCCTTTAGTCCAATTCCCTCCCCTTCCAACTTAACCCTTTGAGGAGTAAGGATTTTTCCCAGTTCTTCTAGAATTTCACGTGAACACCCTACAACTCCCATAGAACTCTGCATAGTTTTTGTCACATCATAATGAGAACCCAAATTCTGGCAAAATTCTAATCACATACCGTATTTGTGACGGTAGGCCTATTTCTCAAAGGGTTTCAGTACTGGGCTACCAGACTGTCATGGTTAGCGTTAGCATCGACACCAGAGAAGGGCAGACAGGAGACGGCACACCTGCTGTGGCAGTAGCCTTTACCTCAGAATGGCTTGTGCCATGCAGTGCATCAGAAGTGCTACAGCAAGAGGACTGTGTTGACTCACAAAACTACTGTATGTGATTATTGGATGAAAAAAGATAACGGCAACATTTCGGTATTTTCGTATAGTGTAGATTTTTAGCCTTGCTCTCCTCGTTTAGGCTGGGCTGCAATTATATAGCTTGAAAGTCCCGCCCCTTAGTTCCGCATTTCACGGGACCTAAGCTGACCATCTAACAACATGATAGCGAGTAAATATCTTCCGATCTCCGTCATTACATGCGCTGGGCTACAAATATGCTGTTTAAGAGCCTAGATAAAGACTATTCATGCAGAAGTATCAATGTTTTGTTCCGAGGCCGTCTGCATGAAAAATGTGAAGAAACACAGCTTTCTAAAAAGTTTAGGGGTTCGTACAAAAAATTAAACAAAAATATCAGAAACAACATATGTGGAGCTCGTGGCACAACTCGAAGGGGATTGAAATATCATTTTAATACCGCCATTGGATTACATGCAATGATTTTCGGCTAAAAACGCCGTTGAGGTCCCATGAAATCGGGGGAAGTGACGTCACTTTCAAGCTCTATTGCCACTCAGTCCCAAGATTGTAAGAAAGGAATATGTGATTGGTGTATGTATGAAGGCAATGTCAAGGCCCATACAGATAGCACAGTTCACTGCATAGTATTTCATTTGCAAAGCTGAAGTTCAGAATTAGAGGAAGCCTGCGATGCAGAAAAAAAGAGGAAGTCATCTATCACGTAGAGATATGGCCAGAGCTATATTTTGCTTTTGCTTTTGC
>NC_085874.1:45685191-45687691 GCF_034702125.1 Engraulis encrasicolus | reverse complement strand
ACATGACATTAATATGCAAGCAAACAACCCCATACATGACATTAATAACACGGATTATTTTTTCTACTCTGAAAGTTTACTGAATTGACTGTATTTGTACTGACTGGATTTGTAAAGTTAACTGTATGTTGGACCTTACGCCTCTAAGAATCCGGGTCCTAACCTACGTTGACCTTATTACTCTACAATCTCTATCTATCTCTTCTTCCTCTGCCTTCTTCCTATTTCTGCCTCTCCTCTCTACCTCTCCTTTTAAGTCCATCTCTAACAATGATGTTTTGTTTCCCCATTTGTTAAGCACTTTGAGTTGCATGCCTTGTATGATACAGTGCTATACAAATACAATTGGGGCCCACTCGAAATTGTCAAAAATGTTCGGGGCCCACCTCTGACTCAATTAAGAATAAAACTCAAATAAATCAACAACAACACACACCAAAATATGATTATTATTTTTGGAAAATGATTTCAAGGCCCACTTGGAATACCCTCAGGGCCCACCAGTGGGCCCCGGCCCATAGGTTGGGAATGGCTGTGCTAAAAAGATAACCCAGGGCCTCCTGCTTTCGCACTCTACGCCAGAGGTGGCGGGGTTGCCAACGAGCGCTTTGCTATTGGTGCCATACAAGCAGATTACTATTACTCTTCTCACAAGGCCATATCCATTAAAGTCCCCCCAAAAAAGCTCAACGATGTCTTTAAATGGACCCGATAAAGAGCTCTCATCATATCAATGTTGTTTAGTGAGGAGACAGTTGCGAGGATGGCAGGAGAAACAAACAACACAGCAGTGTTGGGACTGGTACTGTACACTTTGTGTTGTTGGAGAAGTAGTCTGCTGATAAATGTGCACAAAGTACTGTATGTTACTCAAGCACTCCCCCTATTATCATGGAATGTGTGACAGACTTGGGGTGCATTCCAATATGTACACTCCCGTCCTCCACTTGTGCTTGTGGACTCCCCAACTCCGTGGAGAAAACAACAGTTTACCCGAAATCAGCCTATAGCCACAGCGATTTTTGGGGGACTATTCTTTACTCACCATCCCGATTGAAAACGAGGAAATGACATTAGAATTCATTTTATGCTGTCAGTGATGTCATCATGAGGTCACAAGCAGGCAAGTGAGCAAGGGAGGACGGAATTCCGCATATTGGAATCCACCCTTTAGAGTGAAACAAATCACTTCCACTTCATCATCTAATGTCTGTGTAGCCTACTACACGAGTGAGCGGGTTCATACCATTATCAAGGAGATAATGTTCCTGACAACAGACGCATGCTGACCACAGTTTTGATGTTGTCTTTTACATCCGGCTGGCTGTGTTCTGTTGATAGCCGTGCAGCAAGCACCGTACATTAGCAAACGTCACTTTCTCAGTCTAGTTTCATGGGGAATGGATATCAAACTTAATCTAAAGCACTCACTGCTTTTTTTTGTACTTACATGTAGTCTCTGTGTTGAACTGGACAACACGCCTACACATTGAAGAAGTTCATGACATCAGTTGTGTGGTCATAACAAACATGACATTACATTACACTTAGCTGACACGTTTATCCTAGCCGACTTACAGTTATTATTTTTCAGGATATTGGTTACAGTCCCTGGAGCAGTGTTGGGTTACTGTATGTGCCTTACTCAAGAGGCACCACAGCCATGGATGGAGTAGGAAGAGGTCAAGTGGGATTCAAACCTACAACCCCCAGATCTAAAGACCAACTCCCTGACCAGTGTTGCCAAGTCCGCTTATTATAAGCGACCTTGGGCTTGCTTTTTTGAGCAGTCGCTTTTAATTTTGTAAAGTCGCGGGTTGCGGTTTTCTTGGGCTTGTTTTCTCAACGCCCGTCAGTCGCTTCTTTTGGGCTTGTTTTTAAGATGTCAGTCGCTTATTTGTCGTAGAAAATCTGGCAACACTGCTGACCACTAGGCCACAACCGTTAGCTAGAAATGCTTTACTTTCACCAGGTAGGGCCTACCACGTTCGCACTTTACCAGGTATGATGATCTTGTCTACTTCACTCCCCTCGTGGTATAGGCCTGATCTACAGTGCCTGGATTACAGGTCATTTGGTACGGCACCCTACTCCTAATCCCCCGTGTTGCAGACCAGAGTTGTGGGTTCACGTGTGGGCCACCGTCTGCACAGTTGAGCAAGTAGACTAGAGAACAAAGGAAAAGGCGTACTGAGAAAGGGAAGTGGGGAGTGACACACATGAAGAACAGAACTATGTGCTGTACATACAGGGAGTTTGTCACATACATACGTATACAGTAGGATACATTTACATGATTTGCCTTGTGACCTTCCTATTATTTAATGTTGCTTCTATTACCTTGTGTTTGACAATGTTGTCAGTGTTGCAACTGTACACTGCACCTTGAGGTCTTTGTTTACTTTTTGCTACTTTTTAATGCATTGTCCTCTTCTTTACTCTTTGTAGGACAATGATATCAGTGTTGCAACTGTACACTGTGCCTTACCCTGTTCTTGTT
>NC_085874.1:45637691-45680191 GCF_034702125.1 Engraulis encrasicolus | reverse complement strand
GATTGAGAGATACCATGACAAGGCCCTGCCGTGGCCAACCGGTTGGGCACTCGTCTGCCATGCGGCTGACCTGGGTACGATTCCCGGCCCGGGTCCTTTGCCGACCCCTTCCCGTCTCTCTCCCAACTCGCTTCCTGTCCACCCCTCACACTGTCCTATCCAATAAAGTCCAAAAAGACAAAAAAGAGATACTATGACAAAGCATATTTAATAACGTGATGTAATGTACGGTAATGTTCCAATCAAAGAAATGCTGCCTGTTCTGTGTTGTAATGAATCTCTCTCTCTGTACTGACATGCTAAAAAAAGAAATTAAATCAATGAATATTTTAAGACGGAACTACAAGTGCGAGGCTTTGAAGTTTGTTTGAAGCCATCCTCAAATTAGAATGAATAGAATGAATGAGATCCCCAAACCTCAAGCATTTTCACCAACGTTTCTTTCCCCCTTTTCCATTTCTTTCTTCGTCTGCCATTTCCTTTAATGTCACATCGTGACGTGTCCAAAGACGTCGCCCTCGCCACGCACCCCTCCTGGGGATGACAGAACAGTCCGTTTTAGTATCTGAATCTGGGGCTGCATGTGCCTGCCCTGGGCATCCATTTTTATGCATAAGTGTTGCAGCCAATCGTCAAAGGCACACAGCGAAGAGTGAGTGGCAAGTGCTGGGCCTTTCTTACTGTAAAAAAGAGAATCTGTCTCAAAAAGGTTTGGTGCAGGACTTGCAAAATCACATGAAAACTGAAAATAAAGTTTGCGACACCAAGCTCCCGTTTCTGTTATTCTAATGTGACGTTTCGTGCATCATGCCCTTCATCGATCGGCGAAAACCAATTGGAACGTTCATATTGAGGAATGTCCCAGGCTGTCAAGACAGAGCCGTTATGTGATTAGCTGAATCAAACATGTCAGTGCAGCGTCCAGAGCGAATAAAACGAATTCATGGCGAAACTTCTTCAACCACCCCAGCTACCTGGGTCGCGTAGGTAGCGCCTGATGTACACGGGCCATTAGCCCACAGCTGCCCACTTCTGCCCATTCAGAAGTAATTGCTCAGTCAGGGATTCACTCAATGAAACAGCAAACACAATGCAGCTAGCCTCAACTGCCCTCACATATCAAAGGTCACATCCGTAACGTAACGTAAGGACCTTACATCAGTTAATCCCCTCGCTCTGTGCACGTATCAAAGCACCAGCATGCAGGGGCGGAGCTATAGGGGGGGGCAAGCAGGGCATTTGCCCCTTTGGTCCAGGGCCTTCCTGTATTAGTGGTGGGGGCCCTATTATGCCCTTGGCAGGATTTTTGCCCCGCAGCCCTGTGTGCAATTGTTCCGCCACTGTGCACATGCAGCATACAAAGACACATTAGCGGTAGGCTACATGGCTGAGGTTGAACTGTTAATGCTACTCAATGGCGTTGCACAGTAGAATCTCTGCTGCAAGCTGCTTGTCAGTAGCCGGTGAAAAGACAGTATTGCAGTGCAGTGCAGTAAGCCTCCGCAAGTAAATCTATTTACCCTGATCTCGGTGATGCTAAGGTCTTATGTGTTTGAGAAATACCGAGTCAACATGCAGTCAAGGAGGCTGTTGAAGCCCTATTGTATGTTATTCCAAGACATAGGCTGGCGACTGGAAACTACAGCAAGGTTTTCTATAGGCCCTTGCTGTGAGCCTTAAATAATGCATGGCCATCGCGTGCGACCGACTGCACACACTTGCTAGAAGCACAAGACCAATACTATGCACAATACTGGCAAGATCGTCCAAGGGGCAGAGAGTGATCCAGAAACTGGGAACAGACTGTAAGCAAACCAAATAAAAAAGGGTGGACTGCCTTGCATGGAACTGTGCAGTCTTTTTTTTTTTTTTACGATTGCCTACAACAATGTTGACGATATTGCACTGACCACTTGTCCGTGTGTAGTATCTAACGCGCACAAAATTGACATGAAACATATTAAAGGCAAAAGGATTCTTACACAGGGCAACACGTCTGTGCACGAAAGGTGCCGGCACAGGCATATCCTGCAGCAAGCGTATTGAGGAGGGCCTTACCTGTGCAGAAACCATTCAGTGGTGTAGTCTACTTTTTATGTGGGTATACTGTATATTTGAGATTTTCTTTGAAGTGGGTATACTGTATATATTTGTGCTATTCAAAACAATAGATCAATGAATTTTAAGTGGGTATACTGAAATCCCTGAAATTTAGAAGTGGGTATACTCCGTATACCCACGTTCTACGTAGACTACACCACTGAAACCATTTACACTGTACTGTAAACTGACATACACAACTTGCTTTATACATAGTCAGAAAACGGTACGCAAGCTATGTGTGTTGCTATGTTGTTGTCACACAAACCTAATGTTTTTTTTCTTAATATAATGAGAAGAGGTCATCTGTTTATCTGTGGGATGTGGGATGTGGGATTGAGGCTTTACTGCAATTTGAATGCCAAACATGCTTCTCGTGCCATCGGTCCATTTCCTCCTTAGCAGCAGTGCTGCTTACCATATTGGACCCTATGACAGAAAACATCCCCGGGCCCCTCAATTACTATTATGTTAGTATATTATATGGTTGTGACGTCATCGGTCGAATGCTCCATTCATTTCAACGGGGCTCCCCAACGTTCGCACGTCTGTTATTTTTCGATAACGGACGGGTTGGTCTATAACAGACCGCTGTCAATGGCAACAAGACTTTTCACTGCTAAAGCGACTTTTCAACAAGACTCTAATCAGCTGCTGTGATAGACAACACCTGTTGTCCTGGCTACCTAGCTGTTAGCGGTGTTCCACAACGGCACTGTTTTGTTTTGCGCAGCAACAATCTTTTGACATTAAAAACTATAATAGACTTCACATTAAATAGGCCTAAAAAAATGCCCCCGGCATGTGTGAATCATTTAAGTATATCCATATAATAAGCGGGTTAACTTTCGGCGAGTCGGTCGCTTTGTGGAATAGCAGCACTCCGCTCCGCGTCGGGGTCTAAAGATTCTCTCTGTCGTGCTGCTATTCCACGGTAGCGACCTTCTCGCCGAACGTTAACCCTTACATATTATATTGGTATATTTTGGGGGATTTGTATGCCTTAGTGACAGTGAGGAGAGGACAGGAAATGGTTGGGAGAGAGAGAGATGACAGATGAAGGAGGATCGGACGGGAAATGACCCCGGGCTGGAATCGAACCCGGGTCTTCAGGGTAACAGTACGGTGGCCTACCATGGCCAAATCATGGCCATTTCATTTCAACACTACGGATCCCTACTGCTGCTGTACTGATAGCCCCCTGTATAATGACCTGTCCCCTAGGTTCCATTGTAACAGTTAGCACTGTAACGATACTCTCAACTCACGATTCGGTTTGTGTCACAATATTTGACCTGCGGTTCGAAACACCCCAGGATTTTTTTAAATGAATGAGCTTTTTCAACATTTGCCAACCGTATAAATAAAATTATAAATTAAAAAAATCTGGAATTAAGTGTAAAGGGCGTATCTCGATACTGCCTTCTTGCACTTCGATACAATATTCTCACTCTGCGTATCACGATTTCTCTGTTCAATACAATGTGAGCGTTCCAATATGCAACCTTGCGTCCTCCCCTTGTGCTTGTGGCCTCGTACCAGGAAGTAATATGTCATGAAATGACATCACTGACAACAGCATTATATTTCAATATCTCACAAAAGCTCAACTGTTAAGTCATTTTCTCATTTGTAAACTGGATGGTGAATGGAGAATAGCCCCCCAAAAACTGTTTTGGCTAGGCTGACAGTGGGGAAACTTATTTGTTTTCTCCACGGAGGCAGGGCCAGGAGGCTGGGTGAGGCCACAAGCACAAGTGGAGGATGCAAGGTGGCATATTGGAATGCACATGATATTTTTACAGCCCTCCTCTGCGCAGCTAAGCGTCGGTAAACTTCCCTTCTGGCTCTCCACAAACCATGTAATGTGTCTGTCCCTTGTAACAGTGGCTATGGGACTGCAGATTCGAATCTGGGTCTGGATTGTGCAGGAACAAGGTCTTGTATACGCTGAAAAGAGTCTCAGTTCAAAAGGAAATGACTTCTAGGTAAAAGTGAAGTGAAAGTGAAAGCGCACTTGGGTCATTGTGACACATCACTGCACAGCACACAGTTATTACTGCACGTAAATAAATTGCATTTACTGTATGCCTTACCCCAAACAGTGCCCCAAGGGAGTATACGGCGGGACAGTACCATACAAAGAGTACCTCTGTCATGGAGGAGGATGGGGTAGTTCCCAAACTGTGGTGCGTGCACCCCTGGGGGTACGCGGCCTATCACAAGGGGGTGCGCGAGCTGAATAGAGCAATGGTGGATATGTGTGTTTTTTTATCCAATATTAATGAACGTCGGGTAGTTTTAATTGTTCGATGAATTGTATGCTTGAAGGATCCATCTGAAGTGTAATTTATAACTCCTAGACTTGTAATGCAACAAGTTCCATTGTAATGATGGCAGAAAAAACGTATGGTCGATGGGAAATGAGGATTGCCCAAAATGTGTGGCAGTGCAACATTCGCTTAGGGGGTGCGCGAACCACATTCAAATGTAAAAGGGGGTGCGTAGGAGGAAAAGTTTGGGAACTGCTGGGGGAGAGCACTGGTTAATTACTCCCTCCACCAACCTGCCGGGACAGGAACGAAACCGGCAATCCTTGGGTTTACAAGCCTGACACCGTAACCACTTACAGCAGTCACGGGTAAGCGGTTAGGGTGTCAGACTTGTATTCCAAAGGTTGCCGGTTCAACTCCCGACCCGCCAGGTTGGAGGGGGGAGTAATTAACCAGTGCTCTCCCCCATCCTCCTCCATGACTGAGGTAGGCCTACCCTGAGCAGCATAGTACCGTCCTGCTGCACTGCTCCCTTGGGGCGCCATTGGGGGCTGCCCCCTTGCATAGGTGAGCCATAAATGCAATTTTGTTGTGTGCAGAGAACACTTGTGTGATGTGTAGTGCTGTGTAACAATGACAATGGGAGTTTCCCAGTTGGGCTTTCACTTCACTACACTTTCTCACGACTGCCTGTAGTCTGATACTGATCTGTATTTGGCACTGGGCTGAATGTGGGCCTTAAGCCCCGTGTACATCAAAGGCGAACTAAGCGACCTGCGCGGCGGAAGTCATTGTGCGAAGCTTCTTGAGCGACCAGGGCGAATTTTGACGATTAAACTCAAGCTAATCTTAAGTGAATTCGCTATGACGCGGTTCGGCGAAAACCAATTGGAACGTTCATATCGAGGAATGTCCCAGGCTGTCAACACAGAGCTGTTATGTGATTAGCTGAATCAAACATATCAGTGCAGTGTCCAGAGCGAATAAAACGAATTCATGGCAAAACTTCTTTAACCACCCCAGCTACCTGGGTCGCGTAGGTAGCGCCTGATGGACACGGGCCTTATACTTGGCACTAAGCAGTGAATGTGGGCATGTATGGCATCATGCATATATGGTTTCAATATTTGTCATATTTTCCTGCTTCATGTCTGTCTGTGCTTATCCCCCCACACAACACACACACACACACACACACACACACACACACACACACACACACACACACACACACACACACACACACACACACACACCTTGTCAGGTAGGCTATCACCAAACCACAGTGTCTGATGCACACAAGATGTCAACAACATAGAAAACAATTGCTCAGCGTTATATGAGTGTGTTCTTTACTTTCTAGACGTTAGGCCTTTGTGTTCCTTGTGTGTACATGATGTCCGTCACCTCTCCCTGTGATGACATCAGAGCAAGCTGGGGAATATTCAGTACAGCATGCAGCCTATATGACGTTATTATCTGCCTGAGCCAGCTCTGGGGTGCATTTCTCGAAACCATAGTTGCTAACTACATTAGCTACTTTGTTGTTTACAATGCAATTTCCCATTGGCAAGTACCAAAGTTGCTAGCTGGCTAACAACTACACTTTTGGGAAACGCACCCCCTGCAAAATAGCTTCATCCTATGACGAGGCAGGTGGTAACAGTACAGGAATAGAATGTACACAACTAGGCTATGCAACTGTCAGCACATTCTATTCTATTGTAATTATTAAATTAATATCTATCTTAAAATATAATAATGTGTTTTAATCATAAATTTGGCTAGAGTTATATCTAGAAAATGGTGTGGGAACTTTGATATGTTCAATAAAAGCGCGATGGGAAGCGCACTGGAAATGAAAAACTATTGAACCTCTCCTCATAAAGACTATTTTGGTTGATGAATAGAATGCTGAGCGTAAATGTGTGGGCCCTATTGATGAAAACATGGCATTAGGCAATCATCAAAACGCAAAAGCAACGGCACCATTGAAAATGCGCACTGCTGCTGTCTACAATACATTCTGATAGTGACATGACATCATGTTACGCAGACTCACAACATGATGACAGACTAGTACTACAAGTGACTTGGTTGCTGCGATTTCAGGGAGAGGAATTCCTGTATGTTCATTTTGCGACGATTGTCAATCTTGTCCAGCGATAAAAGCTCTCTCAAGGAAAAAAAGAATCATGTGATCTGCCTTGGAAGCAATTGCTCAGCGTTGTGATTGCGTGCACGCCGTCTCCAATAGAATGAATGGACTCAAATAGCACCCAATCAAAAATGCGCTCTGCCGGCATATAAAACCGGAGGAAAGCCGCTTATAACTGGACACCATTGTCAGCGTTGGTGTGTTCAGTTGTGGTCTGTAGAGAGGACTGTCTTTCCCAAAGAAAATCGACGTAAGGTAGAGTATTTTTTGAGGAATGCATACTAACGCTACACAGATTCTTGTGACGTTACCCTTCCTGGTCTTGTATTTTCAAATATTTCAAACGATACATAGTGTCTTATTTGGCGTCAAAATGAGATGATGGGTAAAACAAAGACATAGATGTAAAGGGTATGCCATTGTCTTTTGCAAACTGTCGGGTCATCTTTACGCATTGTTTAGTTGAAGTAGTCCCATGTTTTGTTGACATTGCACCATGAAAATGCACCTTACGGGTTTTGAATCGCTGTAGGCTGTTCGATGCTCTTGGTGGGGTTCTTCTTAATGAACCTTTAAACCAAGCGTTGTCAAAAGATGCGGAATCGCTATGTCCTTTCTGGCTGTCAACGACCTTGCGGTCTTCCTAACGCTTGATCCTCGGTGACGTTCACTGAAGGCGCTGCGCAGTAGCCCATGCCTTTTCGTTAAACCACACTTTTAAACATTATTTTCGCCTATACCACGCATCCAGTGCAAGCGAATTTTTGATTTTATGAACAAGGTTGCCTACATGTAAATTCAGACGTTTTGGGGTTTCTATAGCCTAATGACGTTATTCTATGCACTTGACTTGAGGCAATGCAAGGTCGAAATGATTTAACCGGATATTCTTTTTTTAAATTTGGATCCATTTTATTCATGCATCACCACTGCCTCAACTATCAGTGTTACCATCGTAAGTAATTAGTGCTAAATCTGGAATCTGATGTTTTTACGCGATTTATTGCAGCTTTGGCAGCTCTGTTTCGTAGGGAGGGACTGCGCCTGTGGTGGTGATCTTCACCGAGTTGATTGACTGACCCTGTCTTGTCCTATCCATCCAGGTGAATACAATCATGCCTTTCAGCAACACTCACAATATGATGAAGATGAACTACTCCGCGGAGCAGGAGTACCCCGACCTCAGCCAGCATAACAATCACATGGCGAAGGTGTTGACCCCAGAGATGTATGCAAACCTCCGCGACAAACAAACCCCAAGTGGATTTACGCTGGATGATGTCATTCAAACTGGGGTTGATAACCCAGGTAAGATCAGGTGGAACGCAGTACCAACAACGTGCCCCTACCCCAACCCGGTTATGTCAACCGACAAGCAAACCTTGGCTGCCCCCCTCTCCAAGAGTCCTAACAGAAACTGCTCCCTTGCGGAATCTCTCGTTCCGTTCTGAAGGCAAATCCGCATTGGTTTACGCCATTGCCGTCTCGGGGTGGGGGAGAAAAGGCTGCGCTTTAAGGCGAACTCCCTATTATGTAAAAGGTCGATTACTCCTCTAACCATACAAAAGCATGGTTGGCTTAACGCGGGATTTGCTTTCAGTCGCGAGTTACATCAGGCTTTAAACCAAAAAACCCAGTCCTGCGAAACGACTGCGCTGTAAAATGGAAGTAGCGGTTGAGCAGTCATGGCCAGGCATCAGCTGCAGGATTGCGAAATGCAACACTGTATCGCCTTCTAGTATGAAACAAATCTGACTGATTGGTTTCGCAAGTCGGTAATTGCAGCCAAGCTTAGTTACTCCCTTGTTGGTGGAAACTCACGTACTAATTCTGGATATTCGGCATTGTTGGGCTAATTAATGGGTTGGGGATGACCCCCATCACTGATAAATGCATTACGGTCGTCTCAAGGCCATCTGCGTTTTTACCACACAGAGTTGCTCCGTCATGGGAATTCATTCCTGGCGTGCCTGTGAAATCCTGAACTGAATTGACCAAGAGCCATAGCTGCTGCACACAACTAAATTGCACAATTTGAGATTTTATATTCTAAATATGGTTTTCATAATGCAGCTGTGCGTTTTATGGAACCCTTCATTTCACCCCCCTTTAACTTCAAGGTCACCCCTTCATCATGACTGTCGGATGTGTTGCCGGCGATGAGGAGACGTACGAAGTCTTCAAAGACCTGCTGGACCCAGTCATCGAGGATCGCCACGGAGGATACAAGCCCACAGACACACACAAGACCGACCTGAACCCAGACAACCTCCAGGTTTGTCAGGCCATTCTCTACCCTGTAGCAGCTAAATGGGTTAGTGCTTGGCAACAGTCTAACATGTTGCCTAAGAGGGGTGAATTCCTCTGTGTTAAAAGGCTACACATTTTCAAGTGTAAGCATTTCGCTGAAGCATGTGATTTCCGTGCAATAATCTCATTGCCATGGGCCCATTGCCACTGACCAGTGTGTGTAGTGAATGCACTGCAGACTTCAAACACAATTGGCTGTTTGAAATGTTCTCTACATGGAGGGCAAGTTAGTATTGTGTTCTCCACATTGTTCTAGTCTTGAATCCAAAATGTTCACTCAAGGGTGCAAATCAGCCTACCCCACATTTGTCCTTTCCTGTCCACTGGCCTCGTTGTCGACTTGGGCAAAGTCAGTTTTGTATTTGATATTCATATTCAACGTTCAAAATGCAAAATGTGGCATCTCAAACAAATACAAACGCTCTTGTGTGCCACAAGGCTTTTTTTGTCAAAGTTGCATTGATAATGGGCCCTGATGTCTCGCATTATATGTTCAGCTTCAGGAATATCTAATATAAAACTGGCTTTAGCCAAGTCAGCGACAAGGCATGAGGTCGACGAGCCAATGAAAGGATACAAGTTTAGTGTGAAATGAGTTTGTACCTACCCAGCTATTTTAGTGGATTTCTGAGTGGGGTGCTTTTTGAATGCCCAAAAAACCCAGTTTGCATGGTTTTACTCCCTTGCGTTGTGTTCTACGACTGAATCCCAAATCATCCACTCGTTCAGTCCAAGTGGCCTTAACGCCCTCTTGTATCCAGTCTCTGTAGTAAGGGCTGAGGGTCTGCTAAGCTGATTGTATTAAGGCTTGCCAATGTTTTTTCCCTAAAGCTTATAGGTACATTTGATCCTTGCAAACAAACTGAGAATAAACTTTTAACCTAATACTAATCAGGCCTGTGTTAATAATTGCCTGCTGTCTGTGTCTGTAGGGCGGTGACGACCTGGACCCCAACTACGTGCTGAGCTCCCGAGTGAGGACCGGACGCAGCATCAAGGGCTTCTGCTTGCCCCCCCACTGCAGCCGCGGAGAGCGACGAGGCATCGAGAACCTCTCTATCGACGGTAAGGCCATCTCTCTATTGCTCTCTTGCTCTCTCTCTCTCACTCTTGCTCATGCGCTCTCTCCGTCCGTTTTTTTAATCATCAGCAGCAGCAGCAGGAGGTGGTGATGCAAGAGGGTTAATGGTAACTGCATGGTAGTAGTCTTTAATCTTTGGTCCACCTAGTGGTTGAAAGTGGTATTGCCCCTCATGGAGAACTGAAATCTCCTCCTCCTCTTCTTAACTTGCTGTGGTTGCATCCCAGCCAAATGGATTGAGAAGTGCTTTTCCAGTGTTAAAAACGGTGCCATCGACTGAAGCCATTTTGGAAACCTTTTAGTTCTAGATCGCCAACTTCTCTGCAGCCCCGTCAATATTTAATGTCGTGCTTTATTTTTGTGCTCTTCGTCCGTCCCCCTCTCTCTCCTCCTGCAGCCCTGAGCTCTCTGGACGGAGACTTGAAGGGAAAGTACTACGCCCTGCGCAACATGACGGAGGAGGAGCAGCAGCAGCTCATCGATGACCACTTCCTGTTCGACAAACCAGTGTCCCCGCTGCTGTTGGCCTCCGGCATGGGCCGCGACTGGCCCGACGCCAGGGGCATCTGGTGAGCAGTTACACCGCCCCCCTGCTGAGACGGGCACCAGATAGGCTATCTATGGATATGACAAGGGGCTCGATTCCAATATGCTGACTTCCGTCCTCCCTTGCCTGCTTGTGACCTCATGACGTCACTGATGACAGAAAAATAATTCAATATCTTTTCTTATTGCCACTTCCTCATTTGCAATCGGTATGGTGAATGAAGAAAAGTCCCCCCCAAAAATTGTTGTGACTAGGCTGACAGCGGGGAAACTTTATTGTTTTCTCCACGGAGGAGGGGCGTCAGCAACATGCAAGGCCACTAGCACAAGAGGAGGACTGAAGTCTGCATATTGAAATGCACATAGAGATTTCATTCTCGACTTCTCCGGGTGGTTCTGCATTCTAGGGGTGCCAATGGAGGTGCAGATGCAGACTCCATTCAGAATGAATGGGCTGCGCTTGCTCGACTGCGCCCCCAGGTGAACTGCAGGCATGGGTCAAATAGCGAGTGGGCCGGCTGTTTGTAGACTGACTGGATTGGATGGGATGGGTTGTCCGTGGGCTTTTTAGCCCATCACTAGGGAGCTGTTGGGGAAAGCAGATGAGGGAGAAGGGTTTGGGTTTTTGGACTTTATCCAACACAGTAGTGTGGAGGTGACTGGTTTGGCCACCAGTGTCTCTTGAATGGTTTGTAGAATTGGTCTATAAAACAGGGTTCTTCAATTTATGAACAATTTCATTTCTGAAACCAACAGCAGTAGGGCTGCATATTTTCAGCCATCACTAACACTTTTCAATTCAGTGCAAGCACTTTAAACATATTCAAACCTAAACTTGACCTGTTCAATATACAAGATATGAGCTTTATGTTAAGTAGAGTAGGTAACTTTATTGATCCGCAGGGGGAAATTCAGGAAGTAAAGTGACCCAACCATCATATGCGTTTGCACAGTGCCAGACGTGACCCTTTGAATGAATGGTTGCAATTTTAATACTGGGACTAACAATTTGAAATGTTGTATAATGGATAGATGTATTGTAACGATGGCATGTTTAAACTCCTTAAAACTCATGTATTCCTGGAGGCTTTTTGCTGCTACTTCCACAAGCGCACACGCACACATTCCTACAGACGCCATGTTAATCGTCCTTGGGTGTTTTGAAAGGCGCTATATAAACAAAATAATTATTAAGAATAATACTGTGGCACACAAATGTGATGTACTGTATCTCCTCTGCCGGTATTCATGTTTTCATCTGCTCGTTTCCAGGCACAACGACACCAAAACGTTCCTGGTGTGGGTGAACGAGGAGGACCACTTGCGCGTCATCTCCATGCAGAAGGGTGGCAACATGAAGGAAGTCTTCCATCGCTTCTGCGAAGGCCTCACAAAGGTATGGTGGCCCTGTGGGGCCATTCTCCCAACACGGCAACAATTATGCTAGATCTGCTAATATTTTGAGCAAAATAACTAGATGGCTGTTCTTGTAAAAAATATGCTCTTCAAATTCAAAGGCCTGACAATTGGTCAATATGTATGACTTAAGGTTTTTAACTTTTGAGTTTTTTTCCAACCCCGTTCATTACCTTCATGTGAACGACACTGACACTTTACAATTACATTGACACTAACCAATTCAATGAACCAGCTGATCCTAATTGCTATGTCCCTTAATGAGTTGATTTAATCGGTGACATCACTTGCGTCGAGGGCACAGGTAGTGCCTAAGCAGGATTTTGAGATGCAGCTTGCATTGTATATGCAGACTTAATTACTGTTTTTTTTAGATGCATCAGTTTTGGCTGCCTTTTTTTTTTAAATGTGTAAAAGTTTTGGAAATCTCCAATGGTTTTAAAAATTACCTAAATGGGAGCTAAATCACACCGATCACAATTTTTTTTTATTTTTAGCCACATGCCGTGCTTGTACATAAACGAATACATATCTGTACACGCGTCCAGGCTTACAAAGCCCATGGTATGCGTAGTAAGTCATCATGAACTTATGACATCTTGGACTTGGACATCATGAAATCTCCCTCTGTCCCTGCAGATCGAGTCCTTATTCAAGGACAAGGGTCACTCATTCATGTGGAACGAGCACCTGGGCTACGTGCTGACGTGCCCCTCCAACCTGGGCACGGGGCTGCGTGGCGGCGTCCACGTCAAGCTGCCCAACGTTAGCAAGCACGAGAAGTTCGGAGAGATCCTCAAGAGGCTCAGGCTCCAGAAACGCGGAACAGGTGAGATTTATTTATTTTTATTCCTCCTTTAGTTTACAAGGGTAAGCACATTGAGGCAGTTGCCTCTTTTCCAAGTGGGGCCTAGCCAAGAAGGCAGCAAAGACTCAAAACGCACTACATAGGACTCACAATGCAGACAGAAACAAACAAGTCACAGACAGCATATCCACAAAAGGCAAAGCATAGAATATTAAGACATAAAAACATGCAGGCCATAACCATGCAGACATTGACGTATGCAGGACATAGCCAGGAGATTGCATATCTGTCTGTCTCTCCTTCTCTGGCATGCATGGATTTCTGGTGAGACTTGCTCAGTCTGCTGTCACAGGTTCAGACACGTTATAGCAAGCGTCACACAATCCAACTGGTTTCTAAACCAGCAGATAAGGAAGCGGTGCATGCATGATTGTTACACATCTAGGTTTCCTGTCTGCTCCATGACGTATCCAAATCTGTGATTTTTGCCAATTGGGAAAGCTACCCACAATATGTTAATGGTGCAGGTATGAGTAATGCATAGCAGTTGCAAAATCACAAATGTACCTCACCTTTTTAATCTGCATGTACCTGCTTGAATCTGGGAGTAATTTAGGAGCTGTTTCCATGTAGCAGGATATTCACCTGGTCCCATTGGTTTTGGCCTTCCACAAAAGCAGATTTTTAAAACCCACATATCAAAAACCCTGCTTTAAAGATATCCCAGGTAGGGGGCTGAAATGCACCTGTTACAATAGTTTTATCCCCATGTTGCATTTCCACCTAAATGAGAGGAAAAAAACCCCCACATATAAATATATCCTGCTACGTGGAAACGGCACCTGAGCGTACATGCCTTATTTGGTCATTGCTGGATATGACCAGGGCTGAAAGACCTTGCCTCATTGAAATTACGTTTTTTAATTATTCATTCTTCAGGGTGTGGTGTAGTGCAGTGGTTGGATGTTGCCATTTTGGGCACTCTGCCAAGTACCAGCAGCCCCGGACACTGAATTATTCATGTCTTAGGTGCCTGGAGGATCATTCTTTCGCATTTTTAACTGTACTGTTGCTCAACTAATCCCTTTTATTTGTATATACGTGGGTTATTGACAATTTAATAACTTGATGTGGTGTAGATTTGAATATCCACATGCAAACTAAATTGCATTTTTAACATTACTATTGGTTAACCAATCTTTTTTTTTTTTCTTCTGGATCATTCACACGTTGGAAAGCTTGACTAAGAACATTAGCCCAAATCTTGTGACTAATATCTACACGCACCTTTCGGAACGTAAAACAAACTAACAAGACCTCACTTGATGTGGTGTAGAATATCCACATGCAAACTAAATAGCATTTTAACATTATTATTGGTCAACTAAATCTCTTTTTCTGCATCATTCACACATTGACTAAGAACAACCCAAATCTTGGGACTAATATCTACATCAGAGGTGGGCAATTATTTCGGCCCGAGGGCCGCACTGGGTTTAGAATATTGACCGAAGGGCCGGATGCCACAGACAACTTGCCCGTGTCAATAATAAAACATAGTGTACGCTGACGTAACTTGGCAGCAATGATATTCCAGCACATTGCAATTAAATGTATTTAGATGAAGCCTATGTCTTTGGTTAATCTTAAATTCCCAAGACTCTTGTTTTAGGAAGCATTTTAAGAATGTTGAGTAACCATTTTATTAGGATTTAAAAGTTGTCTTTCCTGTAAAGGCTCTGGGGGCCACATGAAGTGGCTCAGGGGGCCGCATGTGGCCCCCGGGCCTGAGTTTGCCCACGTCTGCTCTACATGCACCTTTTCAGAACGTAAAACAAACTAATAAGACCTCCTCTTACCTGCTTTGTCTCGTCCTCCCCAGGTGGTGTGGACACGGCAGCGGTAGGCGGCGTGTTCGACATCTCCAACGCCGACCGCCTGGGCTTCTCCGAGGTGGAGCTGGTGCAGATGGTCGTGGACGGCGTCAAGCTTCTGGTCGACATGGAGAAGCGCCTGGAGAACGGCGAGTCAATCGACGACCTCATGCCCGACCAGAAGTAAAGGAAAACTGAAGCGAAACGCCTCCCTTCGTGTGTGCGTGCCGTGCGCGTGTGTCCGTCCAAGCTCCCCTTTGACCTTGTCACCCACTCCCAATATGACCTTCACCAACCCTCTGCTCCCCCCACCCGTCCTTCTCAAGTACCAATAATCTTAACTACATCAAGGAAAACACTCTCCGCCCGTGCGAGTTAGTGGCACTAAAGTTAGCTGAGCCTTCCATCAGTGATGAAGGATTTTGTATCTCAAAACATCTCGCAGTGTTGACGATGGATCTTAACACCTGAAATAAAACCTGTCTGGCCTCTCTGGAATCCATGTGTTGCTCGTTTCTGTTCAGTGTGGTGTGTAAACTTTAAACTGTCTGAATCTTGGAGAATATGCTTGCTCTCTGAAAAGACCAATGTGGTTCTATTCAAACTGGCAATAAGCATATCCACTTGCCTTTTAGTAAAACGGACTAGCTAATCTATCATTCTAATCTGATATCCACAAGTTTAGGGTAGTGGTTTTCAACTTTTTGAGCCAAGGCACACCTTTTCCATGGACGAAATGCCAAGGTACATGACCAATTGTAAATATGCTGTACAATGTGGGCAATAGTTTCATTTTCAGTTCAATGTGTCATTTTATAATTTTCCACAGCACACCAGATCTCTCGCTGGACACTTATGTTCCCTGAGAGAGTGGTTGAAAAATGCTGGTTTAGGGATTTTTCTCTGGATTTCCTAATTCAGATGTGGCTAAGATATTTAACGGTACTTGTTTAGGATGACTTTCTCTGCACACCCTTTTGACTTTCAAATATCATGGAAAGTAGAACGGTCTGGAAAAGGGTCCCCAAAAGAAAATAAGGTTATAGGCTTGTTATGCTGTCTGAAATGAACTGGGGAAAACGTTTTAACATGGAGATTTTTCACAGAACTTTGGGGTACTGAGTTGTGTGACGTGAAATGCAAAGGTTATTTGCATTTTGATCCCCCCCCCCATCTGTTTGAAAGCCAGACTGGTGTAACCTTACTGCCTCCTATTCCACACAGCATTTTTTTAGGCTGCTTGCTACAGCAGCCAATTTCTACCTGTAAACTAATGCAATGTTCAAGCATAGCTGGGGATATAATGTCCCCAGCTCCCCAGAGATTGGTTACTTTGTAGTTCCATAACGGACTGCTCGGGAAAACTCATTTTAATGCATGAATGGTACTCCTATTATATTGACATTGATTAGTGTATCATTCCTATTTGCATACAGATTAAATTATTGTTTAACTCTACACCAAGTCCTGCCCAGGGACTACAGCTAAATTAGCCTTGTGGCAATAATCTGGCTCAATTGTACTGTTGCACATTGTCCCTGTCAAACATTAAACTAAATTTAACATTACATGGCGATACACAACGGTTTATAGGTTAGTTTGCATTTCAAAATTAGATTGGATTCATTGACCGTAGATATAAAAGATTGGATTAGAAGCACCTTCCCAATTATAATAAAACAGGATGCATTTGCTGGAAGGATGGGCGATCCATGTTATAACTTGCCTTATATTGCCACCTAGTGGTTATTTTGGGGGGGAAAAGCAGGTCCAACATGTCACACAAGTCAGTGGGAAATTTCTGATCTCGCTGCTTATATATGGTGTTGCGTGACTGATGAACACCAAGTTTATCAAGTTTACCCTTGACACACTGTATTCTTCCGTTTGTTCTATTGATATGTTTAAAAACATATATACACACATGAAAAACACTAGTACAGAGACGATCGAACAAGTTAGCAACAGTATCTCTGACTAGTACCAACATCACAGAATAGTAAGCCTTTCTTTCTCTTATAGTTTCTTACTCACTTGTGTAGTGTTCATTTTTACATTGCACAACTAAGAGCCCATCTAATGCCAATACTAGTGTTGCACCGATACCATTTTTTGGCCCCAATACTGATACCCGATACCGATACCATACCGATACAGATACCACCCTATTTGAAATGTATATATGAAGGGCTGTAGTGCATACTACTTGGATGTAAAATCATTGCATGGCTTTGTGAGGCTGCTGCCTACCTTTGTGAAACAGGAAAAAGACTAATACAAAGTGAATCCAGCAAAACTTTTTATACTTTTTAAATACCTCTATGAAATAACTGATTTCAAGGCTGTTTAAGTGTCATACAAGTACCTGTAAATGGTATCGGTGCCCTATTTGTTGATACTTGCCGATACCGATACCACCATTTTAGTGCCGATCCACCGATACTGGTATCGGTATCGGTGCAACACTAGCCAATACCACACAACAGAGCCAATGCTTTGCATAATAACTCAATCAAATGAAGATATGCAGCCATACATACTGTATCACCAGGAACTTGTTGTGTGCATCCCAATATGTGTCCTTGCCTCCTCCACTTGTGCTTGTCTCCTCGTCCTGCCTCCTGGCCCCTCCTCCGTGGAGAAAACAATAAAGTTTCACAGCTGTCAGCCTCGCCACAACAACTTTTGAGGGACTGTTTTTCATTCACCATCCCAATTGCAAATGAGAAAAAGACTTTACAATTGAGCTTTTGCAAGATATTGAAATATAATGCTGTTGTCAGTGATGTCATCATGACGAGAAGCAAGTGGAGGAGGCAAGTGGAGGAGGCAAGGTCACATATTGGGATGCACCCGTTAAGTGGGTGAAAGCTAGGAGCCCACCAGCAGCCTCTCATGTAGGCCTACCCTGCCTGGAGCCGCTGGCACAGCTTTGACTGGGCTCGGAACAAAGTCATCTGAAAAGCCCCCACCACCACACTCAATACATAAGTTACAATGTAATGTGGACCAGATTCTCCCTGGGCCCAGGACAACTGACCCCCTTGTCAGCTTTTTTAATAATAATAAAAAAAAATAGATTATCAAAATGCTGAAACTGCATCTGACAGTTGCTCCTTGCTATGCAATAGGCCTGCAGCTTTGTGAAGGCCATGTTTTACATGCACTACAGTATAACTGTTGCCCTGCAGAAAAACAAAAAAGTAACATTTGGTTGTACATATGTGTCTTGAAAATGTAATAAAAAAAAACAAAAAAAAACGAGAACAGCAAAATAGGCCTAAACTAGAAATGCACTCAGAGAGCGCAGACCTCCGCCAAGGAAATTCAGTTCCTTTTTAGACACATAAGATATGTGTGTCATGATGTGGTGTCATCCATGTAGGCCTAGATGTAGACCTGTTCAGAAAATTGAACCGTGAAGTTGTAACCAAATTATATCTGTCTCCATTATAATTACAGTACCATGTTCCTCTGGTTAGCTGTGGCCTGTTTAGTTCACCTGTGATTGTGGTAGGCCTATTGGCAAAATGATTGTGATTTGCAAATGCTTATTGAAGCTCACAGGTTGCTATTTGACACATTTTTAACATTTATAAAATAAATATGATAGACAGCATGCCTTTCATACCTTTTAAAATCTCAAATCCAGAGAAAACATGGTTGTCAAGTGTACTACACCCCTCTCAGATCCGCATTTCACAGAGGCTAATAGCTTTTAATAGTCCAACTATTTATACAATTCTTGTTGTAGCCTAGTTTATTTGCATGTTTCACGGATAAGTTTTGGCTCGTTGAGGGCGTCGCCGAGTTCACTGACGCCACTGTCATTCCATAACCGCAAGCTTGTCAATATGATTTTCTAGTCATTACATACAATTTAATTTGCCTGTTAACAGATGACTTGCATGGATCTATCATTCATCCCATGTTTGTTCACCAACTAGTCCTAGTTGAAAACTTAACTTCGAGCTTGAAAGACGTGACCACTTTCCTTGTTGCCAACGTCTGCAAAAGCGCAGAGCTCAGAGAGCTCGCAGTGACAATGTTGCCGGTAATGTCGCCATATATATATATTTATTTTTTTTTGAGTCAGATGATGGAGTACATGGATCAATCAGTGGATGAGCTGTAGACCTATTGAATTACAATATATACAGGCCTTTATGTTTTTTTAGACATTAAAATTGGGATAGAATGAGGTAGGATTTGGAAAGCTATTGCGGGGAGCGGTGTGCGCGTGTGTCTGCTGCTTTTGCTTTGACTTCACGTTTCACAGAGGCTATAATAACTTTGAATAGTCCAACTATTATACAATTCTTGTTGGTATTTCATTGCTACACTTTGGCTCCTTGAGGGCATCGCCGGATTCACCTGCTTGACGCGCTCTCTTTCATTCAAAAAACAAATTGACAGAATATTCTTAATAGGCATCCCCTGCTCTCTATTCTAGGTCTATTGAAAATCACTGTTCGCCGTTATGAATCTCTTCACCGTTGGTTCTGAAATTAAGTACAACTAGGTATAACAATCTATGAGTTCAGCATATTATGCTGGAATGTTTTGTGTTGCTGGCGATATGCTAGGCCTATGCCTTCAGTGCGCTGTTATGAATCTCTTCACCGTTCGTTCGTTATGAAATTAAGTTCAGCATAGTAGGCTACGCTAATGTTTTGTGGTAGGCCTACTGATATGCTATGGCATCAGTGCGCTGTGAAGCAACAAATCACCACGGACTATGCACTAGTTGCAATTCGCGCGCACCTCTCCCTAAGCATTTACGAATGTTTTGTGACAGCATTGTGAACTTCAACAACCTCAAGGGTGCCTGTAGAAAGACTTATGCCAAATACTTTCCTCACATGGGCTACTTGATTGTGGTTGGTGTAGGCGCTCTCGGCAAAAGACAGTCATTCCCTTTGGCCGGTCTCACGAACATGGAGGAAATAGATGGTGTGTGTGTGTGTGTGTGTGTGTGTGATATTCTTGCCGCGTGGCGTTTCACAGAGGCTGCTTAGTGCGCTGTGAAGCAGCAATTAAATCACCACGGATAAAACACTGGTTGCAATTCGCGTGCAGCAAATGACCACGGACTATGATGCATTCATGTGGTCTCGTTTTTATCGTAAATACCGAATGCCGACATGGGAAGTACATATGAACGCCACCGCTTCTGGTATTTTCCACTGGACAACTCGCAGAATTTTTTGACACACGAGTTGACGAGATGATGACGTATACAACATTTTCAAGATGGCGTCAAGTAATGCGATACAATGTAACGGTAAGCGGTGTTTGCTACTAAATCTTTTTTTTTACCGGAACAAGGGGCTAGTTTTTTGTGTCTACACAATTTTGTGTCATTAACAATTAAAATATTATACGTTATAACTCTGTGTCATATTAAAATACATGTAGTTACGGGTTGTTTACCCATCCAGACGCTATTGCTAACTAGCGAACTGTAACGGTTCCATATTTAACAGTTCCATATTTAGATGTATTTGTTTTTATTTTATGTATTTCCATGATATTGTGCTATTTAGCTATTTTGTTCTTTGGCAAATTGGTTTCTTCTTGACATCATTTGTAATATAAACTGTCAGGGGGAGCTAGAATACTTTTGGAGGGGTTGGCAGCCAGAACCGGCGAGACGTTAAGAATTTATCTAGTGCTATAACGGTGAACAAATAACCAGTGTAGCCCATTCACTCGCCTCAGTCAAGGCTATTGTTTGGAATCGCGGTTAAAAATGTAAGGGTTACATAGGCCTATTGCTATGTAGCAGTTGTTATGTATCTGTTTTACTCTTGATGAACAGATGAGGTGTGTTACAAATAGTTACAAAATAATTATTTATTAACACTACCAAGTTGTCGCTACGTGGCGTTACGTTGACTCGACAGCAACTGTCATTTAGAACACTCGCTATCATGAATGACCATTGAGATAAATATCTACAACTACTGTCACTGTGAATGACATAGGCTTACAGTTCGCGTGCCTGATAATGCACATCATCATAGGACATTAAGAGTTTATCACGTAACACCACACCACAGTCAACGAGCTGTTACTGAATGTACTTAAAACGAAAATTTGCCTGCAGTTTACCTCAGCAGCGTTATGGCCTACTGGGACGAGGAGATGACCAAACCTGTCAGTCAACTCTACCAGCGTGAAGAGGAAAGCACGCTGTACACGGAGGAGGACTACAGAACAGTCGCAGCTGGTGGAACTACCCCTCAGCCCTACGAATGGTGATTACCCGGATTTATTTATTACATGCATAGAATTTAAAGTTGAAATAAGTTGTAACAGCCCCACTACATCCAATATTGTAACAAACTATGTCACTATTGTAGAGTTTGCATGTAGAGCTTATAATATTATTTTTTCTGCAATAGCTGAAATAAGTTGTAACAGCCACACTACATATTGTAACAGCTATGTCACTGTTGTAGTAGAGCTTACATGTAGAGCTTATAATATTATTTTTACTGCAATAGTTAAGTAGGCCTACATTCATTGACCTGTGGTTGCATTACAAACCTGAGGCATGCTGCAAAAAAAAAAAATTGACCGCTTTATGATCTGTGTGTGCATGCCTGTCTTATTTCTAGAGAGTGTTGCTGAAGAGATACCCCTGAATAACATCTTCACCAGGGAGCACACCCTTTTCCTAATTGACCAGATGAGGGACCACCTGCTTAAAGATGAGGCAGATCTCCCGACCACTCTGAAGGAGCTGAACAACAGGGTGAGGATGGCAAGGGGGAAGAAAAGGTTTCTGTGGAAGGAGATGGCAGAAAAACTCACTATGCAATTTAAACAACGTTTCGAGGTCGAGAGGGTTGCCAGGAAGTGGACCACACTGGAGGAGGGCTATAAGAAGGCGGTGGATAACAACTCCTCGACCGGGAAGGCGCCAACTAAGTTCCAGTTCTTCAAGGAGATGGGGGAACTTCTAGGGGGGAATCACGACATAGATTTCCCCGTTGTGGGCACTGCAAACGGAGTGGTGATCAGACGGCCAGAAGCCATTAAACCCACGAAGCAACCCCTCTCCCAAATGGTGGAAGACGAGCCCTCCCCTCCAGTTCTGAGGGAACACCAACCTCACACCCACCCAGTGCCCGTAAAAGAAAGCGTGGTGGGGAGGAAGGCATGTCAGAGGTAATAAAGACCTTCAAGGAGTGTTAGGTGGCAGCACAACGTCGCCATAACGAAGTTATGGAACAAATAAGAGCAACCAATGACTTATTTCGTCAAATGCTGCGGAATGCACAGGAACAACATTAAGTTTTTTGTTGTGAGTGTGCATTTTTAATGTATTATGTTTAATTATTTGTTTATTTATTTAATTTAATTATAATTAATTTACTTATAATTATATAATAACAATCCACACACTTCAATTTTATAAATAATTGATAATTCAGTTTATTGAAAATAAATACATACTACCCATCAAAAAAGCATTAGAAAAATATTATATTATTATATTATATTAAATATTGTAAAAAAATATATGTTAAAAAAAAAACTGTATATATTACATGGTATTTATTGTGGAGATGTTTTAAAAATAATAAATGAGCAACTGCTCCATTGTCATTTTACTTTTTCTCCTTTCCTCTCTCATTCATTGTCGTCATCCTCTTCACGAGGGCACCCATGGGGATGCTCATCACAGACGATTTCAGATTTCCCGAGGGTGAAATTGTGAAGAACACATGCCGCAACAATGATCTTCACTATGATGTCCACGCAACAATTCTGTAGATCACGGAGGCGCCTCCATTTGCACTTTAAGCGGCCAAATGCCTGCTCCACCACCACCCTCCCTCTGCAGATCATGCCATTTTGGCGCAGGTCACCCTCTCCCAATGCCCCATTATCCCTTTTAGGGGTGACAATGAAGGGGAATGTGTTGCCATTGTACGCACCGTCCCCAAGGAGTGTGTACTGTCCGAGCTTCTGTGCATAAGCAGCAAAAAATGGCGAAAGTTTGAGCATCCGTGCATCATGAACGCTTCCAGGTGGCCCGGCAAAAATGTTTAAAAATCTTCCCTGATCATCGACAATTCCCTGTAACAGCACAGAGTAGTATTGTTTTCTGTTTAAGTAATCCCCCCAAACAGGTGGTCTCTGAATTTTGATGTGACATCCATCTATTGCCCCCACCACTCCATCCAGGCCACACATCCTTCTAAAAAGGGCCGCTTGGACTGCCTTCTGGCAGTCATTTGGCCACATAATGTACTTTTCTGCAATAGCACAGAGCCGGTCTAGCATTTCAATAATCACATTATGGGCAGCTCCCTGGCTGACATCAAATTTGTCGGATATCTCCCTGGAACAATTTTGGTTCGCAAGGTACCACAGCACCATTAACACCTTCTTTACTAAAGGGATTCTTGTCGGACCTCCTGTTGCATTGTCCTCTCTTAAACCCTGCTGCCTCAGCTCATCACAGAGTTGATCAAATTGCTGTCTGCTGACCCTCATGTGACACTTGAATGTTTTGTCTGGCATTTCAAGCAGAGTGCTCCAGGAGGTTCCCGATTTTAGAATCCCAGGATGGTCTAGGTCCTCCAGACAGTTAAGGATGGCGAGTCTTAGGACAAGAAAGGAAATTCATGTCAAATATTATGTCTACCTCTTTTGGACTATTCATTTTTGTAATAATAAAATAATGTTACATTGTACACTTACACCTTGTTGACTTAGCCTAAATGTTAACTACCTGTGGCTATGGCCAATTTAGTGAAGGGAATACAAACAATACAATACAATACAATATATTTTATTTCTCATTGTGACGAGCACAACGAAATTGAACATTCCTTGATGAAGCAAACACTTACAAATAAAAAAATAAAATAAAAAGAATTGTATTAGTAGTCCTATAAAAGCTATGCTCTGGAAGCATTCTGTACTTGGCCTTTTTTAGGCTACGGGTGAATGGAAATTTTGCGGGGGAAAAAAGCTATGTACTTTTAAACACACCAGAGGGCGCAAGAAAATTAAAATGGTTAATGCCAGCCCGATGGCAACATTTATTTTGATACACCCGACTTGCCGTAAAAGGACATTTTACTTGTGCGCTTTTCATTTGGTTTCTCGGTACAGCCACAGCTAACTCCTGCCGAACGGAGATGCTTGTCCCTAATGCTGGCTAAATTCATCAACATGGCGCTACTCGTTATGTGCTGCAGTAGCAAATTGCGCACTTTTCATCCATGCAATGCCACGGTTTCGTGGGATTATCAAAACGACAGTCTCGCCAATGCCAGTGCCGGAGATATATAAAAAATACTTGACCGGCGGCTTAGAGCAATATAATGCTTTGCCTTGATCAAACTACAGAATGAATTGGGACCTTAAGATGCCATCGGACTTCTAATGCTGAATGGAGTAGCAGGCTAAACTACAAATGGAAAAGATCGAAGAGAAAGGTGAGACTAGAACTAGGCCAACTGCTTTGAGAATATGGCACATTAGCACTGACTCACTCCCAACAACAAGAGAAGAAACAATTTTGGGGTGTGACAACATCACATGTCATTCCACAACTTGAGCTAGGATGTCAAAATAGCTACTCTCTTACTTGTATGGGCGGGGACGAAGTTTATTTTTATTTTTAACCATATATCGTTATAATTTTTTAACGGTCGCTTAACCTAAGCTATAGCTTATGAACGTAGAAGAAAGTTGTTTTAAACTACATCAAGTTGAGACACGGAACGAGTCATGTTATGTATACATAGTAATACAGTTACAGTATTACAATACGATATTTATATTGTGTGTATACGTGAAAATAGACATTATAATGCAAGATATTTTGTGGTTGTCCAATGAGTTGGCTCTACTCTCACCATGGAAACTGACAAATAATACGGAAAAAATGGCTTTCAATAAGTTAAGACAGTGTCATGGTTTGGAAGAAGTCGGCATTTTTTACCTTTTCACTTTGGATAACTCATTTTCCTGCTGTAGCTGATGAACAACACTGTCTATAATCGTTTTAGCTAAAAAACAGGCCTGAGTCTTAATCTGGTGCGCCATCTTCAATGTGTAAACAACAACAACAAGCATGTGAACGCAACGCACTTGCAAATACCAGTTCGCAACTAGATAATATCCACTTCGGAAGACCACGTGAATGACTCCTAAATACAATCCCTTAAGAATTGTCCAATTCCCTCGCGTTCCCACGGTTGTATGCCAAATACATGCGCTGTGGGCTATGGGCTTTGATAGTGGTTGGTGTAAGCGCTCTCGCGGCAAAGACAGTCCCTTGAGAACTGTCCAATTCACCTCGCACACCCCGTGGCAGTCCGCGAAGGTGCCAGGACACCCGTGGCAAATTCGACAGTGAGCCAGTGCTCAGGAGAAGCTACCCTCCAAACATAGTTGGTGATCAGTGCTGATTTCACCTCGTGCATCTTGTTGCTTATGACACTCTGACAGGTGCAGCAGGACGTTTTATACAAAGATTCTCTGTTCTAATTTTTTTTAGGTTTTATACTCGCTGGGACGTGACGTCATCACACCCTGTCCAGCCTTTATAAGGGCTCTAATTCGGTCTGATGACTTTGCCCAGAGCCATACAGAGGGGAGAGTCGGGCAATCTCCGCCGTGTGCTTAGGCCGACTTCCTCTTTAGCAAAATTAGCTATTTTAGCTTCTCAGTACTGCTCAGCGTTGCGAATGTTAGTTCCTAGCAGTGGGCGTAGCACATAGCAAATGCAATGCAGGGAATATGACAAGACTTGCTGTTCATAGTAATAACTTCAGATAAACATCACAGATGGTAAACTGTTGTGATTATCACCACCGAGACTGTTGTTGGTTTACATATTTGTGGTGATTACCCCGCAGTATAGTTCGTTAGTCCTTATTTTTGGCTGTTAATGTGGTGGTTCTATGTTGAGTCTATGGAAAGACAGCCGCTTTAGGAACACCCTTATCTCGCTGAAAGGCGGAGCTGCCATTTAATTCCTGGTCCTCCAATTGCGTAACTCTCCCATCTGTATGGCTCTGACTTTGCCATTGTGACGTGGCGCAAGAGGCCATGTGCGAACACACGAACAAACAAACAAACAAATCGGGCGATCACATAACCTCCTGGCGGAGGTAAATATCGGATACATATCGCCTTGAAGACCATGTATCGGGATGCACATGTATCGCAATACGTATCTTATCGTGACCCCTGTATCGGGATATGCATTGTATTGTGAGGTTGTTACCAATACCCACCCCTATACTAGTAGATATAAACATTTGCAATAATCACAGACTGAACCATCAAGCCATAAAGACAGACTCAACACAGGGTACTTTTAGAGTGTTTAATGGAGACACTGATAAACCTTAACCTGTGATGAGTTACATTAATTATGCTTCTGGCTAGTCGCCAGACTTAAAAAAAAAAAAAAAAAAAAAAAGGAAAGGAAAAAAAAAAGAAGGAAAACAAAACAAAATACATCATGATGCCGTGGGTCGCCAAACTAATGCACATTATTTACATTCCAACCTGAAATAAGACAAAAAATAAAATTGAACAGAAGCCAGTAAAACGAACAAACAAAAGATAAAAGAGGACAACAGTGCTAGAATATGATGGGGTGTCTGGAGTGAATACTGGTGGCCTGGCTGAGAGTGTGTGGCAACCTTTAAACACTTTGACCTTTAACCTTACAAAGCCAACAGTAAATACAACACCTCATTGCTGAACCCAATGACTGTATGCAGCCAATGACTGCATAGGAATGGAACTTTTGGGGTCCATTTGTATATAGTCACTGGCTGAACCCGATTCTCCACCGGGAGAGCTAGAGCAGAGGGCATCTGGCGTACGTCCATAACAAAAAAATAAAATAAAATAATTAAATACACAAGGAAGGAGAATCTTCCTAATCACTTTCTTGGTTTCATTCTCACTCGCTTTCTCTCGCGATTTCTATCGCTCTCTCTCTTTTTTTTTTGCCTATTTCTGTTTGAATTATATTATTTAACAAACGCAACACAGACTCAAAGTCATGAGACACGCTGAAAAGCACACCCCACAACCCTACACCATTGTGTGTATGCGTGTCTGGGGTGTGTGTGTGTGCGGGAGAGTGAGAGCATCTTTCGTGCTTGTATGTGCTTGAGTATGTGCGCGCGAGCGTGCATGTGTGTGCAAGCAGTCTCATCTGAAGCGTGCTACTCCTTCCAACCTACAGTGCTGGTCTGAGGTCTCTCACCATCTCTTTCTCGGTCATTCTCTGCAAAATCCCTGAATGGCTTGCATGGCGCACTCTAGAACATTCTGACTCTAGAACATTCTGACTCTAGAACATTCCCATTCTAGAACATTCCCACTCTAGAACATTGCTCATCAGCTGCTGCAGGCCAGGGGGGCGTGTCCAGGAGTGCAGTAGAGGAAGAGGTGTGGATGGAGGAGAGTGGCTGTGGCCTGGCTCTGGAACAGGGATGAGCAAGGGGAGGGACTCTTGTTAAGGGGAGTGTGTGTGTGTGTGTGTGCGTGTGTGTGTACGTGTGCGTGTACGTGTGCGTGTGCGTGTGCGTGTACGTGTGCGTGTGCGTGTACGTGTGTGTATTCATGTCTGTATGTGAGAGGGTGGTGGCAGCTTTTCCACACACATCCAGGACAATGGAGGGCTTTTATTTTGTTTCTTCCTCGGATGAGGTAGCACCACCCCCGCACCCACAGACATGTATAAGCAAAGCAGACTAAAACAAATAATAATAATTAAACAAAAGAAAAAAAAGAAACATCACACATCAGAAAAAAAGTGTGTGTATATATGTGTGTGTGTGTGTGTGTGTGTGTGTGTGTGTGTGTGCAATGGATGCCGATGTTCCACCTGCCTGAAGGCAGTTCCTCCTGGGCCAGGGTTCAAGTGGCATTGGCCAAGCTATGTGCCGATTTCATGGAAGGATGGGGGAGCTGCAAAGACGATGAAGATGTGTGGACCATGGTCAACACAGGAACGGATGCCTTTCTATTTCTCCTGGTGTGTTTGAATGTGCGTGTCTTTTTGCCCTTCCTGTTTTTGCTTGTGTGAAGCGACTGTGTGTGTGTGTGTGTGTTTTTTAGAGGTTTGGTGGTGTGGACCTGTTGTTTGGTTGCTATGGCTACAAAGTCCAACTAAAGCAGTAGTGCACGATAAAAAAAGATAACAGAAAAAAAATCTCTC
The DNA here is from genome assembly GCF_034702125.1 of Engraulis encrasicolus. Lineage (NCBI taxonomy): Eukaryota > Metazoa > Chordata > Actinopteri > Clupeiformes > Engraulidae > Engraulis > Engraulis encrasicolus. Next base: position 45,652,409 of record NC_085874.1, on the reverse strand, counting down.
ATTTTTGTTTTACTATCAATGGCCGCATCAGTAATAATAATAATAATAATAATTAATAGCAACAATAATAATAACAATGGAAAGATGCGGGAAATTATTGCCTAAGGCATAAGTCTATACATTATTTTCTGGTACATATTTTTTTTGTAAGTGTTTTTTGAGTGCTATTTGCAGTATCTGCTACTTGTTTTTCGGTTTGTTCATTAACAATGTACAGGTTTGATTATGCTAGTTTTTTTCTTTGTGCCTGCAGTCCTTTACCTAGTCGATTTTCATTTTTCACATTTTTTTCCCTCTGGTATCATTTCGCATTTTGTATGTATTGTATGTCATTGTCCTTGACATTTTCCCTATCCCCCCCCCTCCCCATTATCTCCACTCACACTGTTCCCCCCCTCCCCCCCCTCAAAGATGGGCTTCCCGAGTATTGTTTGTTTGTCCTGTGGCGGCGGGTAGGCTGTTGTTGTTGTTGTTGTTGTCGTTGTTACTGAGTGGCGCAGCAGTTCTACAGCTTGAGCTCGTTGGCGATCTTGGAGGCGATGTTCTTGAAGGCGATAGAGGTTCCGGATATCCGCTTGAAGCGCACGCCGTTGAGCGAGAGGCGGGGCAGCTTGCACACCTCCATCTCCCATTGGACCAGGCTCTCGGCGTGCCCGTCGCCGTGGACGCAGAGCAGCAGGAAGCGCTCGCGCTGCTCGTAGTCGCAGCTGTTGGCGTCCAGCACCTTGCGGATCTCGCGCATCATGTCGCCCGCCTCCATGGACGAGGTGGTCTTCATGCTCCACGTGAAGCGCAGCGAGCGCGGCTTGCCGTCCTTGCCGCCACCGCCACCGTTACCAACGCCACCGCCATTACCATTACCGTTACCATTCCCCTCGCCATCCTTGGCCTCCCCCGACACGTTACGACTGGAGGGGGGAGAGAAAGAGAGGGAGAGAGAAGGGGGGCAGAGGGAGAGAGAGAAAGAGAGAGGGAATAGGGACAGGTAGGTAGGGAGAGAGAGAGAGAGAGAGAGAGAGAGAGAGAGAGAGAGAGAGAGAGAGAGAGAGAGAGAGAGAGAGAGAGAGAGACATGAACATACAGTACAGTACAGGCAATACAGTGCCAAATGGCATAGACTGATATCCACTACTCTTAACTGAAGTGCATTGAAGCCTTACCTGATTATAACACTTTAGTATGGTGTGTGGGTACCATATCAAATATTCAAGTTAATCAGCCCCCCCTTCCGGTTAAGTTGGTATGCAAGATCATAAAAGAGCTGAAAAGTTGGCAATTGGCTGAACCCCCCCCCCCCCCACCCTATCCACACACAAATAGAAACGAAAACACACCTCAAACATAACCTACAATAACCCATGGCACAGTTTTGGCGTGTTTACGTATTCACTTATCCTCATAACCTGAAATGGTAAACAAAAGCCACATGAATGTGTTGGCATGATGCAATGGTAAAGGAGTATATAGAATGGCACGTGGGTGTAAACAGTGGGCACAGTAGCCCTAAGAGAGCCAGGAGAGAGAGAGAGTGAGCATGTGACATGTGATATTGATCGGATGACTGATGATATCGTGCTGTGACAGTCACACATAGGGTGCAAGTCAAACTAGTTGCTCCAGTCCTTTCCTGCTGCTTGTGACCTTGTGATGGAAGGGTTGATGTCATTGTCATAGATTGTTTGGTAACACTTTATGTTAATGGTTCACTATTACAGTGGACCTACCACAGGTACAGTCTAATAACCAGTGCAACAATATTTAACATCATGTAATACCAGTGCAATACCATGTACCAACCCTAACCCTAGATGTAAGTACAAAATTGGTACATGGTGTTGCACATGATATTAAATATTGTTACACTGGTTATTACACTGTACCTGATAAGGTAGATCCACTGTAATAATGAACCATGAAAATGAAGTGTAACCAATTGTTTCATATTCAACATCTCGCAAAGCCACAATTCAAAGGTGGCACTTAACAATGTTTGGAAATCAGAGGCGTGCTCAGTCCCTTTAGAAAGATGAAAAAAGTATTCTTGTGGGTGCTCTTTGGTTCAAGGTTCAATGTCAAAAAGGTTGCTTGAAAAGAGAAAAAACTTTTCTTCAGCAAGGCACTCCAAAACTCCGTAGCGGCAGGTGAGCCATGCCCTGAAGAAGGCTCAACTGCCGCTACGTGTGAGCAATTTTAAAAGTCCTTAATGGACATGTCATAATAATAAAGACATTTTTAACTTTACTTTTTGGAGTGCCTCGGTGAAGAAACGTTTTTTTCTCTTTTCAAGCAACTTTTTTGTGGCGCTCTACAATCGGGATGTTGAATGAAGAAAAGTCCCTCACACGTTGCCCTGCCTAGGTTGACAGTGGGGAAACTTTATTATCGTTTTCTCAAGCGGAGGAGGGGCGCCACAGAGTCAAGTGTCCACAAGCAAAGGAAAAGGTCGGGAGGTAACTAGTTTGAGTTGCACCCACAGTGTCCATGCATGATGAGGGATGTTACTGGCACACACACACAGCCAGCAATGGCAACCAATCGTGCAGGGTGAGCAAGACTAACGCATGCAAACACACTGCACTTACACAGTGCTACAGGCAGTCTTGTCTGGATTCAATCCTCATTCACCTTTTATTTTCAGGATATCACATTTATTAGTCATTTTATTGTTTGAGGTGGACTACTACTTTCATAGACTTCATTCTGGCTCTTTCCATATATGGTACATGCTTTGAGATGACTTTGTAAGCATCATTGCACCTATGTAGCCTTTCTGTTTAGGTTCCTGTACAATAATTTGGGCTTGAGGACAACGAACACCAATCCTCCTTAGCAATGAGCTTCTATAAATGCTTAGAATTTTAAAAGTACTTTGTATGGGAAAAGGAACTAAACTGACCTGATCTGCAATCATGGTTGGCAGATCATAGAAGGTCAAAGGCCTTATATCAGGGCTACAAATGGCGGCCCTGGGGCCAGATGCGGCCCTTGGACAGTAAGGTACAGAATCGTTTTTTTGAATTTAGAGATGGTATTTAGAAAAGTATGGGCTTCATTATGCTGAAACACGACACGAGACGTTAAAATGCAGGAAATTACATCTAAGAAATGCAACATTTTCTGGGGGAGGACCCCCAGACCCTCCACTTCAATGAACTCTCCCATATTTTTTTGATTGACAGTCGGCAACCATAATACATACGTATAGCTCGGTCCCTTTACTGGGAGGAATTTGGAAAAATGGCCCTCGTTGAAATATAATTGAATACCCCTGCCTTATATGCTGTATAATCTACCCCTGCCATGGTGGACAGACCTGGACCTCGCTTGGTCAGTTACTCAGCTTGCCCACAGGGTGGCAGCAGAGAGCCAGAAAAGCTGGGGGACTAATACCAGCTCCTCTTCCTGCCTCCGTGTTTAGCTAGGCCTGATGCATCAGCTGATGCACAGTCACGATGGGCTACTTTGTCGAGATGCGCTACTTCCTGTGGCCTGACCTGTCAACAGCCCCAACCCAAAACCAAAACCAACACCGTAGGGCAGTGTTTCTTAACTAATGGGTTGGAAGGGACCCAAAAAGTGGGTCGCGGAGGGGTCCTCCGTGGGTCTCGGAGATGTAATGTATTAATTCCCCTTTTTATTTCCAATCCCAACACACAAGAGTTATTTTCCATACACCGCGCTCTTCCGTCTTGTTGGTGCGTCTCTGAAGTAATCAAGTTGTTAGGAAATGGATCGCACTCAGTTTTTTCTTCTTTCTTGTTCTTTTCTTTTTATTTATACATTGATATATCAGTCCCTGCCATGTTTAAATAAAAAGAAAAGAACAAGAAAGAAGAAAAAACTGAGTGCGATCCATTTCCTAATCCCAACACTGAGACAAGATGCATGACTGTCGTTATTAATACATGTTTCTACAAGTTGATAGACATGTAGTATGTCAGCATAAAAGGAAAATGTTGATGCAAAACATACTGTATGCTATCAAATGCATGGTTATATTTATGATAATTAGAATAAATTGTCAAAGTCCCGACAGTGTAACAAAAAATTGGGTCACAACATAGGTCTCATGTCCGTGGAAAATTGTGAGTCCAGTTAAGAACCACTGCCCTAGGGTGTTGCACTGGCTTTGTATCTCAGCTCGTTCACATCACCACAACACCGGTTTCTTTTCACGGTGTGTTAAGTGTTGAGTGGAGGAAACTAGCGTGTGCCAGCCTGGCTAGTTTTTGGCGGCCCCACAAATATGAAAATGAAATATGACAGGCATTTCCTCTCAGGAGTATGAGCGGAAGCCTTGAGGTGGAAGATGGAAGATGTCTGTCTCTCGCAGTCTCATACAACACTGCAGTCTCATACAACACTGCAGTCTCGTACAACAGTGCAGTCTCGTACAACAGTGCAGTCTCATACTCTGTGTGATTATTCTATGCCATTTGACCAGACAGCAATGTGGGACGCCGACGGCATACTGTACCCGTCACAAACACGTTTGCCTAGACATTGACCCTTCCCTAATGCACATACACGGCAATTTGGCCAAGTGTAGCGAACACCGTCATTCCTTCCCATGAGGGAGGTGAAGGCAAGCGAACAGGAGCGAGGTGAAGCGAAAACATTCTGGCAAGTTTGATATTACGCAAATGAGGATCGAATTTTGTCCAACGGTGGCCAATACGATCAACAAACGAAATGTTTCATTCTGTTTGATTCACTGCGACGACCGAATGTCCTGGAGCTGTCAGAATGGAACACTGAATTTCACCTCTCTTTGATTAGCTCATTTGCCCTGCCTGTGTCCCCGTTGGAATAACCTAACTACAGTATCAGCAAAGTCATGTTGCCGCGAGGGCGAGGGCAAGGTTTTGAGTGTGGCGGAAGTTTTAGACGCATACTCTTGGTGTCAAAATATTGCCGACTGGTCAACAGGGCAAAAAGTGATACTATGTAGGACTGAATGGGATTGCAACGATTAGTCATTTGAAAAATGGCAGAGGCAATGGTCTGGTTTCATTCACCACGTGGGATCAAAGACTGATAAAAGATGGATGACAAGATGGAGTCCAAGAACACCAGCTGTAAAATACCTTCAAAGTTACCACTATGCGTGACTACACACGCTCATTTGCCCCATTTTAGCCTGGAGACACATAAACGCTGCATTCAGGTTCCTGAGATTTTAGGGTTTTTTGCATTTTAAATGTGAATATGTTACAGCTGACTGAACCATTCTAAATGAGGGTCCTAGCTTTTAAATACAACTTATTTCATGTTTGTATGTGCTTCGGAGGCTGAGATATTTAGAATTTAGGAAAGAGGGAACCCTTTCCCAAAAAGGGCTTAGGCTAAAATGGGTTAATGGAATGATACTATCCTGTCAGATATGCCGATTAGGTAATTGGTGGAATCACCTGCGTGATACAAGTAAGGCAGGTAACACATGGTTCATACATGGTAGTAGGACATTCTGAAGGCCTGTCTTCACCCCGACCCAGTTCAAGAAGACGCTTCTGCACACCTCTGTATAGGATATTATCTCAGTGGGGTTGTCATTCAAGTGTAAAGAAATCCCGCAGACTTTAATACAACGTTTCGGCCATCCGACCTTCTTCAGGATGACCGAAACGTATTAAAGTTTGTTGGTGGACTGGACAGTGTGCAGGATTTCTTTACACTTGAATTTATCCCAACCCAAGCCAACCACACCCAGGAAAAAGCCAAGATAAAAAAGCACCCCATTGGAGCACCGTCCCCATTCTCACCTTGAACCCTCATATCTCCCATTCCTCTCAAACTCTGCCGTCCCTCTTCAAAGACGAATGAATGGCAGCAAGAGGTGGATTAGAGAAAGGGGAAAAAAAGAGAGGAAAGAGAGAGAGAAAGAAAGAGAGAAAGAAAAATAAGAACCAAATAAGAGAGAGATCATCTCCGTGACATCAACCAGACGTTATCTAAGGACCAGAGTGACAAAAGACAAATAGGCCAGTCAGTCAGCATTAACGCAGGCAAGGCAAAGAGTGGAGTGTTACGTGTTAGTTAGCTTTAGCTTGGAGGAAGAAAAGGTTATCAACTTGTCATCAACATGGCAATATACGGTACAGTAGTGCGTCCTTGTGAAGTCTGAGCATGCTTTCTTGGTAGTGGCTGGATTACAAGAAAGAAGAAGAAAAAAAAAACAAGCAAAAACTGAATACAATATAAAACAAACAAACAAACAAACAGCATTTTTCTGAAGTGCTGTGTGAAGCATTAGTGGAGAGGACTTTGATACAGTGGACTTCCTGTGAGCAAGTAAAATCACTTCCTGTTTAGAAAAAAACAACAAAACAATAGTAGCCTGTGTGGCAGGTTAGCAATCCTCCAGCAGCCGGGGTAGAAACGAAACAGTCAATGAGCAGGCTGGGTTGGTAAATATGGGTTTCCACCACAGTGGGACACTTAATAAAATGAGGTTAACAAATATGGTCAAGCAAATAGATCTGATGTGGGACAAAATAAGCAGACAGTAATGGTACAATGACATGCTGTGAAAATAGACCATGTTATAAGAAAGCCACAAAACAACCAGTACATTAAAACTAGTGTTTTAACAAACAGTGACAAACAGCAAAATACATGTGAGCAGCCTGATCTCACAGAAATCCGCAAAATGAAAGCGGATCCTTGGGTCACGAAATCTGTGGCAGTTTCACAATTTCAAATTTTGTGTAGGGGTCACAGAAGTGTTTTCTGTGATGGAATCACGGAAGTGTTTTCTCTATGTTCCCTCAGCTATATGCTGAGTCTATCATTAGAAAACTGACAAACTGGTGGTATCTTTTCCATCCAGTTGATATCAAATTTCTGATTTCTGACTATGATTTTGATACAAAGTTTCTAAATTGTTATAGCAATATAAGTTAATAGACGTCATTGGTTCAGACCAAAACAATCCCTATCCTTAACCTGTCGGGAAAGAAATGTTTGAGATTTTGATATTTCCAATTTAATTGATAGGCTACCAAATTATTGTACTAAACAAAAGAATGCTAGCAGCAGTACAAGCTGTGCCCAGACCAAAATGATCTCTAACCTGTGAGTAGGAAATGCTTTTTGAGAGAAAAAAAAAATGAAATTAGAAAAATCCTGAGAGAACAAAAGTTGGAACATACGACTGTGGGACCATGGAACACGTGAGAGCTGTGCAAATACAGAGAAAGCACTTCCATTGGCCCACCACGGAAAGCACTTCCGTTCTTCCGTCATGATATTTTGGCAAAGTCAGTAAAACTGCCACACATTTTGCGTCACAATGGTCCTTGTTCATTTCACAGAATTCTGTGCGATCAAGCTGCAATATGGCAGGCGACAACCATGCTGGACAAGAAAATAAAAAAATAAAATAAAAACCAGCTGGGTGGAAACGCATACTGTATGCGGGAGGGGTTTGGCAGATAGAAGACGTGATGAAAAAGAGGCGTTGAAAAAGGAAAGCAAAGTAAAGGCAGACTAATGGAGGTTAAAAAAGGCTGGCGAGAAGGAGACAAGGACTGTTGGGAGGCATGCTGGTACATGTCTGGAGATATATAGATAGATAGATAGATAGATAGATAGATAGATAGATAGATAGATAGATAGATAGATAGATAGATAGATGGGAATGAAAAAAGTGAAAAAAGAGACGGGAGGAGAGGAGAGAGAGATCGAGGAGAAGAGAGAGGAGAGAGACCGATGGTAAGAGAGAGGAGAGAGAGACAGTGGGGAAGAGAGAGGAGAGAGACAGTGGGGAGAGAGAGGAGAGAGGAGAGGAGAGAGAGACCGAGGGGAAGAGAGAGGAGAAAGAGACAGTGGGGAAGAGAGAGGAGAGAGACAGTGGGGAAGAGAGAGGAGAGAGACAGTGGGGAAGAGAGAGAAGAGAGAGACAGTGGGGAAGAGAGAGGAGAGAGACAGTGGGGAGAGAGAGGAGAGAGACAGTGGGGAAGAGAGGAGAAAGAGACAGTGGGGAAGAGAGAGGAGAGAGACAGTGGGGAAGAGAGAGGAGAGAGAAGGTGGAGAGGAGAGAGGAGAGACAGTGGAGAGGGGAGAGAGACAGTGGAGAGGCGAGAATAGAGAGAGACCAAGGGGAAGAGAGAGGAGAGAGAGATTGAGGGGAAGAGAGGGAGACCGAGGGGAAGACAGGACAGAGAGCGAGGGAAAGAGAGAAAAGGAGGCAAAACCTCAGGGCAGATGAACAGATGGCCCTTGAAGGCCTGAGGGTTTCAGGGTGACCAGGTGTCTAACGAGGCCAGGTGAACAAGTCTCAAGTTCTCCGTTTGTTTCAGACATGTTAAAGGGGTAGGCCACTATTTTGGGGCTTAATATAGTTAATATCGTTGGCTGGGGTTTATAAAGGCGGTTAAGTGTTTAATTTTTCATGTTAAGCGTTATCTTGCTTTAAGACAAGTTAAAAGAGGAGGTATGTAGCTAAGCTAGTGAAAGTCAATGGATCACTGTAGCATGTAGCAAAGCATCAACACGCATCAACATACTGTACACGTTGACCCTATGATGAAGGTTACACCGTCAAAACATGTCGAATAAAAGATAAAGCACTTACATGTCGGAAACAAAGACTCGTAAGACTTGAATGAACAGTTAGACATTATGACATCTATTACAGGTCAGAGTTCAATATAAACTCAAGTGCACACACGCACGCGCACACGCACGCGCACATGCACACATGGGTTGTGGTTTGAATTCCGATGCTAATCAAGGGACAGCAACTAACCAGTCATTTGGCAGCAGTTTAATAAACCTACAGTAGTACAGCGCCGAGAACTAGTAGATTTCATCGTAGAGAAGATTTAATCTTCCCTAAAAGCCAGGAATTGCACACAGAGACATTTTTTTCCCCTTGGGAGGGACTTAATTTGAGTGGAGTAGGTAGGAGACATTATCTGGACCAGAGGGAGAACAAGTAGGGAAGAAGCTTTTGGAGAAGCAGCTAACAGAAATAACACAACTTAACTACCAGCGGACGGAGAGAAGGGGCAGATTGCTCACAGTTTTGACAGTTGATTGATTGGGAGGGTCGCTCAGCCTTGGCGGGGAGTTAAAAGAGACTGGGGGGGGCGGGGCAGGTTGGCAGGTTGGCAGGTTGGCAGGGTGGGGGGTGGGCGGTTGCTAGGTTTCCAAAGCCTTTGGTACCTTGTCTCCCGTGTCGTTACGAACGAACCCCCTTGTCAATCGCCACATCTGTCGGCAGCCAAATTAAGTGCCCAGTGGGGTTGCCTGGATCGCACAAGAGTGGTAGGTGGTGTGTTAACCCCCCCAGTTTACACACATACACACATACAGAAAACGGCAACACTTTAGAATAACTACCTACGAACACCTTCATAAGCACTTTATAAATAATGAACTAGTTATCAACAAATTGTTTACAAATGTTTATAAATGGGTAAGAAATATTATGTTACCACGTCAGACACAGCACAGTCGCATCAGTCCAAGAAGTTTCTCCTCCAAAGACCAAAAGGCATTAAACCACATACAACTCACACAGTAGAAGTTGATTTCCACTCCACTGTGCAGTCGTAGTTTGGTTCTTACTCATTTACAAACATTTGTAAATGCTTTGTTAAATGTGAATTATTATTAGATGTTAATTAAGTGTTTATAAAGCTTTTTTGGGTAGTTACTCTAAAGTGTTACCCAGAAAACATATGGGGGGTGGGGGTGGGGGGCAATTGCGCCTGAAAGGTCATTGTCCTCAGGACAGATACAGATACAGTGTGACTGAAAAACTTCACTTTAATGAAGACAAACTGGGCTACTTCTCAGTGACTAGACACAATCTGACTCTCAGGAGACGCAGGTGAGTCTAAACGTCAGTCACGTTGTGCACCAAAAAAAAAAAAAACCCTCTAAAAGTATGCTGTGTGCTCCGGTCATCCCTGGGTCTAGTCACTGAGAAGTAGCCCAGTTTGTCTTCATTCTGCTGTCCTGGACTGTGAGCACCACGAGGGCTGAAGCACAGACACCCTTTCTCTAACTTCACTTTAACTTGCTCGCTAATCGAACCATTAGACTCAAACCCAGTCCACAACAAATGACTTACCTGTGGAAAGAAATGTGATGGAAAAAGTGTGAATGTTTCTGTTTTTGTTCTGTTATCAATCAATGAAAGTGATTAACTGTGATATCAGGTCAGGTGATGTGGGCAGGTGGGCTGTGCAGTGTTCTGCCCTTGTGAAAACGAAGGCATGCATGGGTGAACTGTGCGACACTGGGATCGGCTCGTCGTGGCTTGGAGAACAATGAGGTAAAGAGGACAAAGGCATGCTCAATCACACTCAGGTCAAGGCTCGGAGAGAGACAGCGCAAGAGAGAGAGAGAGAGATATACTGTATACACAAGGCTGTCAAAATATGTGATTGTGAGAGATACACGAGAGTGTCAAATGTGCGTTTGTGTCTGTGGGTGTTTTTTTTCCGCAGGCATTTCAATGCAATGGTTTTTCAGTGGTAAATGCTCACAAAAAGATAGAAAGAATAGAAAATAAGTCTTTTTGGTTAATGGCATACAAAAGGCTGGTTATGGCGATTGTTCATTCATTCGGATGTCCTACCTTTTGGTAAACCTGAATGACATGTTTCTAAAAAAAAAGGGAAAAAAGAAAAAACACAAACAAAAAAAGAAAGGCGATATCGATGGGTTAATTAAAAAAATGCTTAAACAACAGTTTAACAGAGTTGAATAGGACTTGGCCTTGGATTAATGTGTGATGTTTGAATGCACCACGTGATTCAGGCATCTGCAGGATGACGTACGTGGATTCTAATGTGATTTGATGAGGATTTAGGAAAATACAACTAGATAAGACCAACTTTATCAAGATTAAACTGTGCAACGTGCAGGCCCTGTTTTTGGAATTGTCTTCCCTGGCGTTGGCGTGGTCCTCTGTCATGAAAAAGATGAACAATAAGCTGTATCAACCAAAAATACAGTAGATGATGGGTCATATCGGTTATGGTAACGTCACCACATACTGTTACTGCAACTGTTTTCAAAGTTCCACAGTAGTGTTAGAATGATCTGCTAAGCATTCGACTGAAGCTTGACTTGTGTTTTGAAGGAACTTGTGCAAGAACTTCTTTTGTGGCTTTTACTTTTCTTGTACTTATTGTGTGCTCTTCTTTACGCAAACTTTAATTTACCGTAATTGCTGAACTGTCAGCCGCAAATGTTTTTCTCATGCTTTGAAACCTGCAGCGAATGCAATGATACAGCTAATGCACGGCATTAGCACAACTTAATGGGAGTTAGATCCAGAGCTATTGTTGTGTAAATATCCTACGTTAGAAAGAGGATACCGACGACCTACATGTACATCGGTGTGTACTTAATATTTGACTATTTTTTCTCCTGTTAAAATTATTGGGTGCAGTTTATACTCTGGGGCCCTTTAATAGTCCTCTAGAAATTACGGTAATAACTCCCTGCAAAACAAAAGTGCTCTCAAACTGCTATTTGACTATCATCCAATTAAAACCCACAGCACCTCCTGCAACTCAAAGGGTCTTAATACGGAAAGGAATAAAACAACGTGGGATGGCACAGCCAGGGGGGCGTCAAGCGACAGAAGAAAGGGGAGCGAGCCGAGGGGCTTTTGGTAAACGTGCTATCCACCTTATCCACGGTTACAAGGACGACACAATTACCATTTGGCAGTTGCCAGCGCTAAGCCATTTAGGGCCCTGTTTCTGAAAAGCTAGCCACTTAGTAGGCGGGCTATAGATAGGTTTCCCGTTAACAAACATTCACACCTTGAGGAGGGGCAAGATGCTAAGCAGCCAACCGCGTGAGGGCATTTTTTGAGTGACAGCAGTTTCCAAACAATCAGAGGTTGCAGAGGAACCCCTCTAGCTGCGCACGCAGACAGGAATGCTTGTAAATGGGAAACCTATGTAAGGGAAATTGCATTGCAAACAAATAGGTTGCTAACTTAGCAGCTGCGCTGTTGAGAAACGCACCCGAGGAGGGGAATGTGCAGCCTAACCAGTCACTAGCAGACAAGAGATGCTGTGGTAGTAAGAAATAATGTTGAGATGGCCAGGATTAGTAGGTGGGGTGGATAGTATATACCAAACTACACTATACTATTCTACCTATATACTATAACGTTTTTGTACATTTCCAGTCTGCTCCGTTCCCGTTAGGCTGCTCCCTTCTGAATGACTCAGCATTAGTAACCGCTAAGCCAAGTAGTAATGGCATTGATCGCTCCCCTTGTGACCGTGGACGCACAAGGTGTGTGACTTAGAGCTTAGAGCAGGGGTCCGAGGGAAGGGGTGCGGCGGGCTAGGATGGGGCTGCCCTCGGGCGAGTCGCGGCTGCCGTCCGGGTCAGAGAACAGGGAGTCGGGGAACCACCAAGACCAGGACTGGGAGGGCATGGGCAGGAGCAGGAAGTGCTGCTCGGGGTCGAGGGGAAAGGTGTGCGTGTTCGGGTAGTAGGTGTGCATCTGGCTGTCTGGATGCATGTGGGTGTGCTGTTGTGTGGGCGAGTGTGAGTGCTGGTGGTGGTGTGTGTGTATGGAGGCGTTGGCGCTAGTGGAGGTGGTGGAGGAGGAGGGGTGGGCGTGGGCATGGACGGCCAGGGCGCGTGCGTCTATGAGCTGGGACTTCTGTGCTGGGAGCCAGGGGGCAGCCCGGGGCATCACCCTGCAAGCATAATACAGACCAGAGAGACCAGACCACGTCCATAGGGGGTTTGGGTTGGGTTGCGCACAAGTCAACAAACGACGGCCTGCCTGCCACTTTACAGCGGGGTGTGCGTGTGTGTTTGCCCATGTGTGCGTGTGTGCGTGCATGTGTGTATGTGTGCATGTGTGCACGTGTGTGTTTGCAGGTCTGTGTGTGTGTGTGTGCGCATATGCGTGCATGTGTGCGTGTGTGGTTCTGTAAATGGCTGGGGAGAGGAGTGTGTCTGCATGAGTAAGAGAGTAAGTGCACATGTACATGTGCATGTGTGTGTATGTCCGTGCACGTCCTACCACTTGTATTACTGTAATAGAAATGGCAGTAGTAGAAATAGTTGTAGGCATTACGAGGCAATGCGTGTGGCCCTCACCTGTATGTAGTATGAGTGCATACGTACTGTATGTGTGTGAGTGTTTTGAAAGCGCTTTGAATCAACTTCATAGTCGTCACTGTGTGTACTGTATGCGTGTGTCCTCACCTGTATGCATGAGTGCCTATGTGTGTGGATGTGTGTGTCCTCACCTGTATGCATGAGTGCCTATGTGTGTGGATGTGTGTGTCCTCACCTGTATGCATGAGTGCCTATGTGTGTGTATGTGTGCGGTCCTCACCTGTATGCATGAGTGCCTATGTGTGTGCATGTGTGCGGTCCTCACCTGTATGCATGAGGGCCTATGTGTGTGTATGTGTGCGGTCCTCACCTGTATGCATGAGTGCCTATGTGTGTGCATGTGTGCGGTCCTCACCTGTATGCATGAGTGCCTATGTGTGTGTATGTGTGCGGTCCTCACCTGTATGCATGAGTGCCTATGTGTGTGGATGTGTGTGTCCTCACCTGTATGCATGAGTGCCTATGTGTGTGGATGTCTCGGTATGTCGTCCTGTTACTTTAGCAGTTATAGTAGTATTAGTACACGGTTGTGGTTGTGGGGCGGGTGTGCGGTGCGGGGGGGTTCCTCACCTGTATGTATGTGTGTGTGTATGTCTGGGTGTGTCGTCCTGTTACTTTAGCTGTTATAGTAGTAATAGTACACGGTTGTGGTTGCGGGGCGGGTGTGCGTTGCGGGTGTGCGGTCCTCACCTGTATGCATGAGTGCCTATGTGTGTGTATGCGTGTGTCCTCACCTGTATGCATGAGTGCCTATGTGTGTGGATGTGTGTGTCCTCACCTGTATGCATGAGTGCCTATGTGTGTGGATGTCTCGGTATGTCGTCCTGTTACTTTAGCTGTTATAGTAGTAATAGTACACGGTTGTGGTTGCGGGGCGGGTGTGCGTTGCGGGTGTGCGGTGTGGGGCGGGTGTGCAGTGCAGGGTTCCTCACCTGCGCGTGAGCTTCGATGTGAGCTTGGTGAAGAGGTTGGTGGAGCCGCGGCTGCGCGCCTGCGAGAGCGAGAGCGGGGTGCTGGCGTCGTGCGAGAGCGTGGGCGAGGCGGGCGGCCCGTTGTAGGTGGCCGTGCGCCGCTCGCGCTCCCGCAGCTGCCCGCCGTGGAAGGTGCTGCGGCTGGCCGTGCCGCGCGGGAAGCGCAGCCTGTCGGGAGGCGTGGCGCCGCTACCGCTACCGCCGCCGCCGCTGCTCACGCTGTGAGTGGACGCGCCCGATGCCGTCGCCCCGGGGGGCCGGTGGCCAGACACCGCCACCGAGGTACTGGAGGAGGAGAAGAGGAGAGAGGAGAGAAGAGAGGAGAGGAGAGAAGAGAAGAGAAGGGGGAGGGAGGGATGAGGAGAGAAGAGAGGGGAGGAAAGAGAAGAGAGGGGAGGAAAGAGAAGAGAAGGGGGAGGGGGGATGAGGAGAGAGGAGAGAAGAGAAGGGGGACGGGAGGGATGAGGAGAGGCAAGACAGGGAGTATGAGGAGAGAAGAAGAAGAGGGAGAGGGGAGGAAAGAGAAGACAAGGGAGATAGAGGAGAGAGGAGGAGGCAAGAGAGAGAAAAGAGAGGAGGAGACAAGAGAGAGAGAGGAGAGAGGGAGGATGGAGGAAGAGAGGAAGGAGAG
>NC_085874.1:45620191-45627691 GCF_034702125.1 Engraulis encrasicolus | reverse complement strand
GCCAATTATATGTGTTTATATATAGTTGTTCATATATTTATATATTTTTTGTGAAGAGATAAACAATAGGCTGTTTTGGATGTCATACTTTAGAGTTCATCTGGAAGTTGTTATGCTGTTGCAGGAGAAAATTAACAAATACAATTTCGCTCTCAGTCTTCGACAGATCCCATGATAGCAAATTAATGCTGTTGATCTGGGGTCAGTGTGGATTGTGTGTACTTAATTTGTTCCCAAACTTTCCCTGCTAGGACACCCTCACAATTTCCCAATGTCAAGTGTATGAGCCTTGGTAGTGTGTCAGCCTAATTAGTCACGCCCAGTGATTGGATACTCCGCAGAGTTAACCTTAAGAGTATCCAATCACAGGGACGTTATTATGAAGGCTGACACACTTCGACGCACACTAGACATTGGAAAATGGCCCCTGTTGGATATTTTCACGACCCCTGGCTCTGACCCCCATACCTAACATGTTTGTCCCTAAATATTGCTGCATTTGAACTTGTTAAGTAATTCAAATGTGAAAAGTCTGTAAACTTCACCTGTGGCTCTATGCAAAATCCCATAGCGGTCCCGGCCCCCAGGTTGGGAACCACTGGTGTGATCCACATACTTCATTTGAAACAGATTCTCGTGTCTGATTCTGGTTCTGATTAGAGATGCACCGGATCCAAGATCCGGTTCCGGATCCGGCAGGATAATAGGGTTTTTCACAGGATCCGGGTCCGGCAGGATCTTAAGCAGTGGATCCGGTATCTGGTAGGATCCTAAAAATCAGGATCTGGTGCATCTCTAGCTTTTACATTGCCTAGGCTTTTCAGTCCATCTTTCACAACCCCAATTGCTGCATGGAGTGAAAGCCCTTTGGAAGCGGCCGTTGCAGGCAGTGTGGCAGTATAGTAAGCCAATGAGTGTAAATAATAGTTTGAGCCAACGTAATAAAAAGGGCCCACGTGTGCGAGTAGGCTATGTGTTTCAAACCTTTCGTAGGATCCGGTTCCGGATCCGGCAGGATCTTAAGCAATGGATCCGGTATCCGCCAGGATCCTAAAAATCAGGATCCGGTGCATCTCTAGTTCTGCTATAATATGGTTGAGGAGGAATCTAGCATATGCATGTTGTCTGTCTGACAACAGGTTATATAATAGCCAATCATCCACTTCATTAAGCCAAATCATTTGAAGATTGATCTCTCTGGAGTTCGTGACATCCGCTATTATGGGTAATAACTTCTCACAGCCTTGTAGGCGCTGTTGTTGGCACTGTATGAACGCCTGCTAATGTGTGTGTGTGTGTGTGTGTGTGTGCGCGCGCGTGCGTGCGTGCGCGCGTGCGTGCGTGTGTGTGTGTGCACGCGCACATGTCTCTCTGTGTGTGTAATCACGCCGGTTGCGGTGGGGAAGGTCAACCTTGTTGGTGGTGTGTGGCGTGCATATATGCCTCTGTGTGTCTGTGTGTGCGCGCGTGTCTGTGTCTGTGTGTGCGCTTGCATGCACAAGAGCCTTGTGTGTGTGGGTGTCTCCGTGTGTGTGTGTCTGTGTACTCACGGCATTGGTGGTGGTGCCCTTCTTGCCTTCTTGTCGGCCTTGTTGATGGCGTGTGTGTGTGCGCATGTACTGTATGTGTGTGTGTGTGTGTGTGTGTGTGTCTCCGTGTTTGTGCGTGTCGGCGCGTGTACACGTGTACTCACGCCGGCGGCGGTGGTGCCCTTCTTGCGGTCGGGAATGTCGGCCTTGTTGGGGTTGTTGGCGGTGCCCAGGAGGGGGCTGGGGGGCGCGCCGCCGCGGCCGCCCGAGGAGGAGGTGCTCTTGCGGGGCGCCGAGCCCGACGACGCCTCCTCCTTCAGGTCGCTCTCCGCCGCCGCCGTCTGGCTCCGCTTGGGGTGGCCCACCGACGGGATCGCCGGACCCGCTGAGGAGAGGAGAGGGAGGGAGGGGAGGGGGGAGGGAGAGAAGGGGGAGAGGGGATGAGAGAAGAAAAGAGAGAGGGAGAGAGTAGAGGAGAGAAGAAGAAGAAGGTGTATTGAATATATATATATATATATATATATATATATAGAGAGAGAGAGAGAGAGAGAGAGAGAGAGAGAGAGAGAGAGAGGGGGAGAGAGAGAGGTGATGGAGAAGAAGGAGGAGACATTTCACTTAGCTGACGCTTTCATTTGTTCAAAGCGACTTACAGTTATTATTTTTCAGGGTATTGGTTACAGTCCCTGGAGCAATGTGGGGTTAGGTGCCTTGCTCAAGGGCACTTCAGCCATGGATGGAGATGTAGGGAGAGGTCAGGGGGGATTCGAACCTGCAACCCCTAGATTGAAAGACCAACTCTCTAACCACTAGGCCACGGCTGCCCATACACTGATACACTGCACCTACCATCTCCTCCCCTCTCCACTCCACTCCTATTTTTCCTCTCTCCTCTAGTTGTCTCCTCTCCACTCCTCCCTCCTTCTCACTGCCTCCTCTTATCCTCTCCTTTCCTACATCCCTCCCCTATCCTCCCCTTTCCTCCCTCGATCCTCAACTCCTCTCATTGCTTCCTTATGGATGAATAACAACATTCAGGGTTTTGGACGCAGTCTTTTACAATCTCTGACTGCACTGAGCACACACTGCACTGATGTACATCGTAATGTAAGAAGCTGCTTAACAACCCATCAATGTCCATCAGCGTCTGAACGTACACTGTGTGCAGAATTATTAGGCAAACATGTTTTTTGACCATATTGTCCATTATATGCATATTTTCCGCCACCAACCTCTATGGACATGAACACCTATTGGGTTTAAGCTTTCCAGGTCATGCATATTGGTATAATAAGAGACAGTGTGATCGGAGGGGCCCAATACTCTATATCAGGGCAAACTTAGTGTGCATAACTATTAGGCAACTTTGTTTTCCTCAGGGAAAATAGGCCACAAAGGAGATCTAACAAACTCTGAAAAGTCTATAAACAATTTTGAAGTCTTCCAGAGGGATGTGGCTGTCTTGAAATATCCCAGATATTGGTCATATCCGTTCTAATGCACCGTTACGAAGTCATCAGTGTCACATGCATTGTGCTCACAAAGTAACTGCCGGATTGAGAAGAATTGAAGGTCAAATTATCACAAAATGATTACCCTGCAGTGCTGTTATATTCCAGAACTGAAACCTACATCGTGTGTCCACAAGAACATTGTATTCAGCACTCAGAGACATGACCAAGGTAAAACAGGTTGAAACCTGAAGACCACTCAACAAGAAATGCAGTCAAGACTGGGTCAAGAAAGGTCTTTAGACAATTTTGTCAATGGTTTTATGAACTTGTGAAAGTGACTGTTAATGGACCAGATCGATGAGCCCATGGCTAGATCGGTAATGTGCACACTCAGACGAGTTCCTGAGTTCTACTCAAATGCCAGCAGAATACTGCATAAATGCCATTGTCTTCTTGAAAGTTGCAAACTTTTCCCTCACAGATCCAGCTATGGGATCATTCATCCTGTCTGTCAATAGTCACTTTCACCAGTCCAAAATACCTTTAAAAACTCTGTCCTAGGGTATTTCTTGACCCAGTCTTGACTTAATTAACTTGTTAAATGGTTGTCTGGTGTCATCCCTTCTTACCTTTGCTATGTCTCTGAGTGCTCAACAACCTGTTCTTCTGGACACCTGATGTAAGTTTGCATTCTGGAATATGATAGCACTGCAGGGTAATAATTTTCTTGTAGTTTCACCTTAAATTCTTCACATTTTTGGCAGTGACATTTCATGTGAGACTGATGACTTTGCAACGGTGCATTTGATACTTCTGTGCTAACGTTACCAACGTCTTGCCAATTTCAAGAGAGCCACATCCCTCTGGAAGACTTCAAAATTGTTTATAGACTTTTCAGAGTTTGTTAGATCTATTTTGTTGCCCATTTTCCCAGGAGAAAGCAAAGTTGCCTAATAATTATGCACACCGGATATTGGGTGTTGGGCTCCTTTGATCATACCCCCATCTTATTATACACATATGCATGATCTGGAATGCTTAAATCCAATAGGTTTTCATGTTCATAAAGGTTGGTGGCAGAAAATACGCATAAAATGGACAATATGGTCAAAAAACATGTTTGCCTAATAATTCTGCACACAGTGTAAGTAAGTAGTAAAGTGTTCCTGTAAGTTCAGACTGAATGCATTAGATGCATTAAAGTGGCTGAAGAAGAAGTCCAAAGCCTTCTGCTGGACATGCAGTGTCAAAAGCTGCAAAGTACCACTGATGCCTCTTTTCCACTGCAGGTTTTCTGGTAGGCTAGCGTTTCTAAATGGGGGCGGTACCCAATGGGCGTTGGAGAGCTCGAAGGGGGCGTTGAGAAGGATACAGCTGAGAGGGGGAGGTGCTTAGTTGCCATTGGGGGGCAATAGTCCATTACATTTTTTAATACTAAGGGGGGCGTTGGGAGGCTTGTGATGAGGCCAATGGGGTAAAAAGGTTGAGAACCACTGTAGTAGGCCTGCAGCTCGACACGGCGAGACTCTGCCGCCACTTTTAGCTTACGATTGAGCTACGTCGTGCCTATTTGAAAAGCAAATAATGGCGGCCGAGTCGAGCTTTGTCGAGCTGTAAGCTTAGGCCTACCAGAAAACCGGCAGTGGAAAAGAGGCATAAGATGGCAGGCTCAATCAAGGGAGGTCGCTCAGAATGGCAGATATGTTGAAAAGAAAATTCAAAGTTCCCTACTAGTGGACATCCAGCTTTGTAAAAGCTTTAAAAAAATAGCTGCGATGTGATCTGGGGAATCAGAATCTCAGAAATGTTGAAAATTCAACGTTTGGCTGACCTCAAATGGTGTCATTGCTCGTTAAGTTAAGCGTAACTTTCAACACTACCCCGACGCCGGAAAGACCCAAAGTGATCAGCCCCACGTCCCAACATCCAAAAATGCCTTCATGCCTCTGACTAAAACATTTCCCGACAGATCCTGCAGATTTTTAAAAAAAACTACGCTTGGTCTGACTGTATGGTTAGCCTTACAAGATGAAAACACAGGCTGAGGAGACGCATTGCATGGAAATATCTGTAGGGGNGGGTCCAAGAATAACTGTGCCAATGCTGGTGTGGTTGTTGTTGTTGGTGGTGCTGGTTAGCCAGGCCACGCCCTCCTAGTGACGCAACACCTTCTGCGTTGCTTCTAGTCAGGCCAAGAGCAATGCAAATATCGTTTCTGATCTCCCGAGAAATCGGGAACTGCACCCACTTTGTCTGACACCAGTCAACCATTAGCAAACCTAGGGAGGCAGGTCAGCCATGCCGTTTGGGAAACGTTAGTTGTTATGCTCTTGGTCAGACCAAGTCTCGAAGAGATTTAGAAGTCGATGATAATCAGGCTAGGTGTTGGTGGCCACAAACCCAATACATACAATGTAATGAGGACCCAATCCTGGGGGCCCCTTCTCTCCCTGGGCCCTGGACAAGTGACCCATTAGTCCCAACGTCCTTGTCACCTTCCCTGTTTGCAGTTACGGGGGAAGCCAGGAGGGCGGGGCTGGATGAGGAGGGGGAGGGACTCACCCTGGTCGCTGTAGCGCCGCTGCTTCTGATTGGAGGAGATGCTGCGCTGGACCTTGAGGTGCGAAGGTGATTGGCCGTTGTTGTGCTCGCTGTTGGGCCGCGCCTTGGCAAGGGAGAGGTTACTGCTCGAGCTCGAGTCGCTCGCCTCCAGCTGAGGGAAGACACACGCACACACACACGCACACACACAGGCACACACACAGGCACACACACACAGGCACACACACAGGCACACACACAGGCACACACACACGCACACACACACACATACGGTACACACACAAGCATATAAATAAGCACACATAGAAGTCATATTTTGTGCACATATACATAAATGGTATAGGCAATGATGCATTCAGAGTGATACAATTTAACGTAAATTGAATGGAAGCACTTTTACACACCCCCTGCTTGTGCATGCTTACGTTCAAACACAAACACACACACACACACACACACACACACACGCACGGATACGCACCCGCACGTGCACACACACAACCCTGAGTGCTATTAATAATCCTTGGCTTGATCACTTGGCCGCTATAAATAGAGTGTGTGTGTCGTGCTGTATCCTCTCTGCTTTAGTACCAACTAGAGACGCGGGTGGCAGCCCAGGCAGGAGAGGAGGCGCGCACACACACACACACACACACACACACACACACACACACACACACACACACACACACACACACACACACACACACACACACACACACACACACACACACACACAGGCACAGAGAGAATACAGAGAGGCAGGGATGGAGACAGCAGAGGGGGGCAGACAGACAGGTTGGCAGACAGACAGAGAGACAGACAGAAAGGTTGGCAGGCAGAGACAGACAGAAAGCTTGGCAGGTAGACAGACAGACAGAAAGGTTGGCAGGTAGGTTGGCAGACAGGTTGGCAGACAGATTGATAGGTTGGCAGACAGACAGGTAGACAGACAGACAGACAGAAAGGTTGGCAGACAGGCAGAGAGACGGACAGGCAGACAGAAAGGTTGGCAGACAGGCAGAGAGACGGACAGGCAGGCAGACAGGCAGAGAGACGGACAGGCAGGCAGACAGACAGACAGACAGACAGAAAGGTTGACAGACAGACAGACAGACAGACAGACAGACAGAAAGGTCGGCAGGCAGATAGACAGACAGACAGACAGACAGAAAGGCAGGCAGACAGACAGACAGACAGACAGACAGACAGACAGAAAGGTCGGCAGGCAGACAGACAGACAGACAGATAGACAGAAAGGTCGGCAGGCAGATAGACAGACAGACAGACAGACAGAAAGGCAGGCAGACAGACAGACAGACAGGTTGGCAGACAGGCAGAGAGGTTGGCAGACAGATTGATAGGTTGGCAGACAGATAGGTAGTCAGACAGAAAGGTTGGCAGACAGGCAGAGAGATGGACAGGCAGGCAGACAGGCAGAGAGACGGACAGGCAGGCAGACAGACAGAAAGGTTGGCAGGTAGGTTGGCAGGCAGTAAGGGATAAAAACAGGCAGGCAGAGATGGCGGTAGGAGGGCAGGGGACAGGACAGGACAGGACAGGTAGGGAGGCTGGCAGGTGGGCACATCCAAGTATGGGGGCAAGGAAGGAGAGGAGGCAGAGATGGAAAGAAGGGAGAGAGGGGAGAGAGAGGGATAGAGAGAGGTAGAGAGGGAGGGTGGAAGAGAAAGAGGGGGAGAGAAGAAGGGAGAGAAGGGAGAAATAGGACGGGGGAGGAAGAGAGGACTAGAGAGAGGTAGGGAGGGAGGGTGGAAGAGAGAGAGGGACAGAGACAGAGAGAGACAGATACTACCTACATACTGTATCTAATATGTATTCTTTAAATACCTTATGCTTATGTGCTCGAATATTCACTGAAACTCACTCAAAGTGTGGATGGACATACGCGTGCACCCACGCATGCACACGGAAACACACACAAACAAACTGAGACA
>NC_085874.1:45615191-45617691 GCF_034702125.1 Engraulis encrasicolus | reverse complement strand
TGTGTGTGTGTGCGTGTGTGTGCGTTTCTGACCTCTGTGGATTTTCTGCCCAGCAGCAGGTAGGTGGCGGTGATCTCGTCGTACTTCATGCGCGTCAGAGACTCCAGAATCTCTTCCCTCGAGTAGCCCATCCCCACCATGATGTCTAGGAAAGAGAGGGATGTTGAGAGAGAAAGAGAGAGAGAGAGAGAGAGAGAGAGAGAGAGAGAGAGAGAGAGAGAGAGAGGGGGGGGGGGTGTTATGGCTCAACATCTTCCATTCATACATCAGTGAGAGAGAAAACATTGCAAATGCAGTGCTCAGTTTTATGTTTTTACGTTTTCTATGTTTATGTGTAGAGGAGGACTGGATTACACCCTCGGGGGGTGATGGAGCACTTTTCCTTCCTTGCCAGTACGATGGAGATTTCCTCTGGGCAGCCGTGGCTTAATACTTAGGGTAGGGATGGGATATCCGTATCTGTGTATCGGTATCGGGTTCATATATCAACATAATTCAGAGATCTGATGGGAATTTTCCCAAGGTATCGGAATTTTCTCAATAGCCAGGTGTAATGTTAATTTGAAATCATAACACTTGCATATTAGTTTTCAGGATGGGATTGTTAGTTTTTTTACTCGTTACTTTTTACTTATTAATTGGTTTCTTGTTCTTCTGACTTCCTTTGCTGACCAAATAGTCTACTTGGGCCTACCTCAAGTTGAAACCCATGCATATATGTGGTTTCGGGATTGGATCTGAGTAGTATCGGTATCGGCAGATATCCAAAATTAGATATCGGGATCGGATCGGAAGTGAAAAAGTGTGTATCGGTGTATCCCTAGCTTAGGGAGGTGGTCTTAAGATCAGAGGGTTTCAGGTTCGAATCCTACACCTCCATCCATGGCTGAAGTGCCCTTGAGAAAGGCACCTCACCCAACGCTGCTCCAGGGATTGGAAGCAACACCCTTTCCTTCATTTCCCCCCGGGGATCAATAAAGTTCCTCTACCTTACTACTTACTACTCTACACATCAACTAGGGCTGGGCGATAAGGAAAAAAAACTATATCACGATATGGATTATTTTATATCACGATAACGATATATATCACGATGTAGCATAATTACATACGTTTTCAGTAATTCTAATACGATACAGGAGAAAGGTCACGATATACATTTTTATATCATGATAACGATATATATCGTCATATTGCCCAGCTCTAACATCAAGCCAGATAAATGATGGACCACTTCCTCTGCAGTGTGATCAGGCGGCTCGCCACCCTGACAGCACCATGAAGGATCCCTCACCATCGCATATGAAGCCTCCATGCCTCTCTCTCTCTCCCTCTTTTTAATATCTCTTTGCTTTCTCTCTCCATCTTCTTAAATATCTTTGACTTCTTTCTCTTATTCTTTCTCTCTCTGTCTCCATCTCTCACTCTCTCTCTCTCTCTCTCTCTCTCTTTCTCTTGCTCTCTTTTTAAATATCTCTTTGCTTTCTCTCTCTCTGTTTTATAATATCTTTGCTTTCTTTCTCTTATTCTCTCTCGCTCTTTCTCTGTTTCCATCCCCCTCTCTCTCTCTCTCTCTCTCTCTCTCTCTCTCTCTCTCTCTCTCAGTAATAAAAGATGGGCGGTAGGAAGCTGGTCAATTCTGCTGCTGCTGCTGCTCCCCCCCATCCATCAGAAGGCAGACACTGGGTGGTGCTAACAAGAGGTCGATTACTGGGGCTGGCCACAGGAGATAGGTGGTCTGTGTATGTGCCTGTGCATCTGTGTGGGCTGGCTTGCACAACTGTGCAAGGTGCATTTGAACTGCTGCGGGTAGGCTGAGCAATAAACAGCATATCGAAATTGGCAGAAATTATCCTTTAAATTAACTGTTAAGTATTTATAAATAAGTGGTAAAACCAAGATGTTGTCACCATACTGTCCAACAAAGGCAAAGCACAGTAACTACGCAGACGTAGAAACTGAGAAAAGGCTTGGTATCAGGTTGGATATTGTAGTTAGTTACTGCAAATTTGAAATGGCAGTATCTCTACAAAGGGATATATTTGGACCGGAAGGCTTTGTCATATAATAAAGGAGCTGCTATGAATTCCATTTCAAATCTAAAGTCAATTTGGACGAAATATGTAGTTACTGCCTTTTGCCTCATGTACACCAGGTGCTACCTACGCGACCCAGGTAGCTGGGGTGGTTGAAGAAGTTTCACAATGAATTCGCTTTAATCGCTCTAGACGCGGCACTGACATGTTTGATTCAGCTAATCACATAATAACGGCTCTGTCTTGACAGCCTGGGACATTCGTCGATATGAACGTTCCGATTGGTTTTCGCCGAACCGCGTCATAGCGAATTCGCTTAAGATTGCGCTTGAGTTTAATCGTCAAAATTCGCTCTGGTCGCTCAGTTCGCTTTGCTCCTGGCGAATTCGCTCTGGTAGCTTTACTCGCCTTCCCTCCACAGAGAAAATTTTATTTAATAATGACTTCCGCCGCTCAGGTCGCAT
>NC_085874.1:45607691-45610191 GCF_034702125.1 Engraulis encrasicolus | reverse complement strand
TCATACACAGGTGCAACTCAATGTGCTTCACAAAGTTAACAAATGTAAATGAAAGGAAACAGGGAAGAAAGAAGGAAATTAATTAGAGTCAAAAAACATTTAAAACATTAAGATAAAACATAAGGTAAAAATAATAATAAAATAAAATAAAACAAATTAAATAAACATAAAAATAAAAAAAAATAAAAAAAGAATGATATGTAATTGAAGCTAGGGGAAAGCATCTGAGAACAGCTTTGTCTTGAGTCTAGATTTAAAGCTATCAATAGTGGGTGCATTTTTTATGTTTTTCTACATCTGGAAACTGGTTCAAAAGCTTTGAAGCATAGAAGCTAAAGGCTGCCTCTCCACACTTTGTTTTGACTTTTGGAATCACCAGCAAAAATATCAAAAATAATTGATTGATGTATGAAGGCATGTCTGTCTGATGACGGTGAATGGAAGGGGACAGAGGCAGAGGCAGGAGGGAGAGGAGAGGTTAGTTAGAGTCATTTCCTGCACAGCTTTTAGTTATCTTCCACAACCGCATTCTCCCTTTTTGTTGGTACGTGTCTGATGTAGTCAGCCGATTTAGGGGTGTGTTCAAAATACCGGTATCGGGATACGGTATCACAGGCCTCTTCACGATACACTTATCGTTGAAAATGTCTGTATCGGGATGCGTATCGCTGGGCTCTTCAATACTGAGGCATCAGTATTTATATTAAATGTGCAACAAGCAATTAGTTCATCAAGTGGCTGCAACAGAATCTGGCAATTGCTTCTTACTATGCAATATTCCAACGGCTTTGTGAAGGCCATGTTTTGCATACAAAAAAGAAACCTTTGATCATACAAATGTCTGTTTTCTAAAAAATGTAAAAAAAAGAATAAAAACGTTTTGAAAAGTCAAAAATATCGGGATATTATGTCGCTGTGAAGACCATGTATCGGGATGCAATACGTATCTTATCGTAACCCCTGTTCGGGATGTGTATCTTATCGTGACCCCTGTATCGGGATGTGTATCGTATCGTGACCCCTGTATCGGGATGTGTATCGTATCGTGACCCCTGTATCGGGATGTGTATCGTATCGTGACCCCTGTATCGGGATGTGTATTGTATCGTGACCCCTGTATGTATAGGGATGTGTATTGTATCGTGAGATGGTTGCCAATAGCCACCCCTATGTAGGGCAGTAACTTACTTTTCAACCACTGTGCTGGGGAACACTAGGGTGCCGTTGAGAGATCATCTGGTGTACCGTGGAAAATTATAAAATGACTGTACATTGTTAATATAGACCAGTGGTTTTCAAAGTGGGGGCCGGGGAAACATCTGTGCACACACACAAAAAAAAATTGATGCAAGGTGCGCAATTTTCTGTTGAAAACAAAAAAAGGCCCTTGACGATTAGGAGCTGTGCCTGCGATGTGGCTTTGAAGGCTAACTAACTGGGCTTGATTACGGCAGCTAATGATGACTGAAAGCACTTCGGACAGAGCTTGTCCAAATATTAATGCAGCCCAGAGCACTTTCTGCACTTCTGAGCGATGACCACGTTCCGGCGTGTGACACAGTCTTCAGTCTCATTCAGACATGGCACAGTACACGCACGCACGCACGCACGCACAAACGCACACACTCACACTGCCCTCTATGTTTAAGCTTATTCTTGTTACCAGAGAGGTCAATCAGTGAACAGAAGAGGGGCGAGGGAGGGGAAACACACGCACATTTCAACCTTCAACAGATTGAGCTCAGTCCTCCCATCAGTGATCGTATTTCGATTCGGTCAAACTAGTGTTTGGTAAGGCCAGACCAATTCTGAGGTCAGAAATCCACAATTGCTGTAAGTGGATGGGCCGAACCTGACCAACGCACATCAGAGCTGGGCTTCCCTATGAGTGTGTGTGTGTGTGGTGTGTGTGTGTGTGTGTGTGTGTGTGTGTGTGTGTGTGTGTGTGTGTGTGTGTGTGTGTGTGTGTGTGTGTGTGTGTGTGTGTGTTTGCATGCATGTGTGTGTGTGCGCGTGTGCGCATACGTGTCGGAAAGGAAAAAGTTGTGAGGGTGTGCCCAAACTGCAGTGAGCTGACAAAATATTGTGAAAAGGGCACAGCATTTAAGAATACATCCATCAAAACGGGTCACCCTCAGTTATTAATCTTTAACAACCAATACCCTTATAATATTGACTATATAAATCACATGTATTATGTTTTACAGTTTTACTGATAATATTGACCATAAATGACCATGTACAATGAATGCATAGACAAAGGAGTGTGTGTGATGGCCAAAAAATACACCAATACGCCATCACTTTCAGGGCAAGTCAACTGGTTTGTTTTCTTTTCCAGTGCCCTAGGTTAGCAGAGGGAGTGCGAGTGTGTGTACTGTATATGTTTGTGCACTTGGGATTTTATGAATTTTATGTCTTAGAGAGGCAGTCCAAGGGTGACTTGTTGGCCAAAAACCTTTTGACCGTCTAGTGTGTGCATATCGTGTGTGTGTGTGTG
>NC_085874.1:45590191-45602691 GCF_034702125.1 Engraulis encrasicolus | reverse complement strand
AGAGAGAGAAAGACAGAGAGAGAGAGAGAGAAAGACAGAGAGAGAGACAGAGAGAGAAAAAAAAAGAACAGTGAAAGGCAAATTATATGTTGTTTGAGTGTGATGAGCACATCGAGTGGGTTGGACAGCAGCTGTGTGAGAAGCCAATTAGGCCCCATCGCATCGACCCCGAAATGGGCTCATTTTCCCAGAAATCCATTGATTTGAACTGAACAGGGTGTTCGTAGGCAGAGAGGAGGCAGAGAGGGGTGGGGAGTGGTGGAGGGGCATGTAGAACAGATCTGTATATCTATAGGCCACGTAGCCCTTGGTACAGCATACGCACGGCACATGCACTTACTGATCGTATACACAAATATGTTAAGAAACACACGTACACACACACACACGCGCACACACACACGCGCACACACACACACACACACGCACACGTACACACACACACACACTTCCATGCACATGAGTGTTCATTCACGCACAGTGACAGATATATACACTGAGTTCTTCACCTCACGCACGCACGCGCACACAGTGTAAGTGCTTTGCCGTTAACCTTTCCATTAACCATTTAGGTATAGGTGGGTGGCTTTAGTGGAGAGTGCCCAGAAAGGGTTAGGTGTTGGGAGTTCAGACAGGCGACACGGAAAGTACAGTCGTCATCACAGCACAGCACTGTCCATGCACGTGCACCAACACGCTGTGAAGATGGAAAAGAATTCTAAGAAATTCTAAGAAGATATCTAAAAAAAGTTGCTGCTGTCCAGGTATATCATTAGAATGGTAAAAACAGTTTGAAAGCCAGCGTGTTTATATATGGATCCTAATCTTTTATTTTCCCCTTTTTTCTCTCTTTCCTTCTTTCTGTTTTCTTGATGTACTGTCATCTTGTCTCATCTATTTTCGGAAGGCTTCGGGGCTGTGTGTGTTGTACACTTGGTGCCATGTCTCGTGCTTTGTTAAAAGAAGATATCAAATATTCATACTTGGAAAAAGGGGAAAAAAGAGAGAACGCAAGAAAAAAAATACAGTACATACATCTAGATTCAAGATACTGTGAACTTCACTTTTCCCATTCTGTACGACCTGTGTACCTGTGTTGTACATTTACACGGCCGTCATCACTAACTCCTAGGGGACTTGAAAGCACTCGTGAGAGGGCCTTGGCAGTGTGCTGTGTATAGATTGAATATGGAAGTAAGGAAGTACTATGGGAGTGTGGAGCACTGACTGAGGCGCTCATATATGGGCAGTGCATCTATAAAAGAGCTTTTGAAAGCAGGGAGGACGAATGAAGAGTTCTTGATGGGTTCAGCTGATGTTAAGTGTGCGTGTGTGTGTGCGTGTGCGTGTGTGTGTGTGTGTGTCTGTGCGTGTGTGTGTGTGTGTGTGCGTGTGTGTGTGTGTGTGTGTGTACGCGTGTGTGTGCGTGTGTGTGTGTGTGTGTGTGTACGCGTGTGTGAGTGTGAGTGTGAGTGTGAGTGTGAGTGTGAGTGTGAGTGTGAGTGTGAGCGAGTGTGAGCGTTTGTGAGAGGGAGAGAGAGAGAGAGAGAGAGAGAGAGACAGAGAGAGAGAGAGAGAGAGAGAGAGAGAGAGTCACGTCTGGCTGCAGATAGGCAGTGCTAGGATGCTGTAGTTGTGGTGGGCTAACGTGCAGACGGTGACTAAATTCAGGCTGCAGTGACCCGCCCCAGGCATTTCGATCACGTGGCCGATCCCTGAAGCTGCTTTAATATTGCACAAAACAAGGATGACAACAGAACGGCTGTTCTACGCATATACGTATTTGCATGAAATGAAACGCCAACACGTGACTGTCTAGCAAATTAAAGTCATATGTAAACTAACTGAAGCCTTTTTTTCTGCTATCAACTTGATTATTTATTTGGGAAGCACTCCGAGGAAAACAAAAAAATTAGGGCTGTCACGATGAATCGTGTTGATCGCAATTAGATTAATCAATTTCTTATCACGATTAGCATTTTGTCATTTAATGGTTAACAAACACCATTGAGCTAGCCTGATCATCATCGACTTTCAAATTTCTTAGAGACTTGCTCTGACCTAAAGCATAGTAGCAACGCTGCTCTGAAGGTGCTGCCTCACTAGGAGGGTGCAGCCTGCATTGAGTGGGCGTGTTTCGATTCCTCTTATTATATATCCAACCTCTTTGGACTTGCTCTGACCTAAAGCATAGTAGCAACGCGGAGGTTGCTGCCTCACTGGGAGAGTGCGGCCTCGCTCACCATTGACTCATCGTGTGATGATGTCATCATGAGGCCACGCGCACAAGGGAGGACATGAGTTAGGACAATGGGACAGAACCCAATGACATTGGATGGCAAGAGAGAGGTGAAGGATGGGAGTTCGGACAATGCACCCTAGTGGTGGAGGATGGTATCTTAAGATAATGGAATGCACCATAAAGACGGCCAATGGGAGCTAAGGTAATGGAATGCACCCTAGAGGGGGAGGAAGGGAGTTAAAATAATGGAATGCACCCTAGAGGTGGAGGAAGGGAGTAAGGATATTGGACTAGACCCTAGTGGTGGAGGATGGGAGTTATAATAATGGAATGCACCCTAGAGGTGGAGGAAGGGAGTAAGGATATTGGACTAGACCCTAGTGGTGGAGGATGGGAGTTAAAATAATGGAATGCACCCTAGAGGTGGAGGAAGGGAGTAAGGATATTGCGATAGCCATTGGCCGACCCGGCACCCCTCTTCATCCTCCTCTTCACCCCTCTTCCCCGCCTGCCATAATGTAATCAGTGATGGGCAAAACGGATTGATTAGTTACGACTAGAGATGCACCGGATCCTGATTTTTAGGATCCTGCCAGATACCGGGCTTTCACTCCATGCAGCGATTGGGGTTGTGAAAGACTGACTGAAAAGCCTAGGCTACGTAAAAAGTAGAGATGCCCCAGATCCTGATTTTTAGGTAACTGCCGGATACCGGATCCACTGCTTAAGATCCTTCCGGATCCGGATAGTCTGAAAAACCCTATTATCCTGCCGGATCCAGAACCGGATCTTGGATCCTGTACATCTCTAGTTACGACCGAGGGCCACATTCCCAAAAGTCCTTGTTTTATCTGTGCAATTCAACCAGGTGATCATTCAACCAGCAAAACACAAGTCATTTGAAATATGTGGCACTGGATTGTAACCAATGAATCAATTTTGCCCAACAACGGTCATAGTGCCTCCTCCGCCCCATCCACATGCACTTGTCACACCACTCAGATGCAAACACTGCTCAGCTCTCCCGTCCGCAATCCGCAATGGTCTGATCACTAGACCCTGATGCACACATACTTACATTCTTTACACAACTACACTAAGCATACATTATCGCTTTGCTCTCCCCCCACAATATTTCATGCTGTTTGGTCTCCAAGTACACCCGTCTCCCTCTCCCTCTCCCTCCCCTCTCCTCCTCTTTTCATCACTCCAATCTGATGCACACAGGACCGCATCACCATAATCGGTCATTGTTATTTGGCCTTCCCTGCACCCCTCCTCCTCTCCACTCCCCTGCTCTTTCTCTCCTCTCCTCTCCTCTCCCCTCCTCTTCCTCTCCTCTCCTCTACCTCGTCTCCTAACATCCCATACCCATCCCCATCCCTCCAGCCTTGCCCATCTCGATGCACTGATCACTCGACCCAGATATGGAGTTTCCATGGCGGCAGCAGCATCAGCAGCAACGGCATTATGGCGACACACCAACCCACCCGACCGACCAACCACTGCTGCCCTGAGGAGAAGGGGGCGGGGCAGGGCGCAGTACGTCTGTCTGACTATATGTGTGTGTGTATGGAGGTCTATATGCCTCTCTGTGTGTGTCTGGAGCTCTATATGTCTGTGTGTGTGTGTGTGTGTGTGTGTGTGTGTGTGTGTGTGTGTGTGTGTGTGTGTGTGGAGGTCTATGTCTCTGTGTGTGTGTGTGTGTGTGTGTGTGTGTGTGTGTGTGTGTGTGTGTGTGTGTGTGTGTGTGTGTGTGTGTGTGTGTGTGTGTGTGGGGGGGGGTCTATATGTCTGTGTGTGTGTGTGTTTGTGTGTGTGTGTGTGTGTGTGGGGGGGGGGTCTATATGTCTGTGTGTGTATGTGTGTGTGTGTGTGTGTGTGTGTGTGTGTGTGTGTGTGTGTGTGTGTGTGTGTGTGTGTGTGCGTGCGTGCGTGCGTGTGGTATATGCCCACAGGACAGTGTGGCAGGCATCAGAGACAGCTGATGTAAGGGTGTATAATCACAGTGATGGGCGGAAAGTGTGTGTGTGTGTGTGTGTGTGTATGCCAATGGCAATGTATGCCAAGTGTGTGTGTGTGTGTGTGTTGTGTGTGTGCGGGCATTTGTGTGTGTGGGCATGTGTGTGTGGGCATGTGTGCGTGGGCATGTGTGTGTGTACGCGCATCAGTGTTGAAACATCCAGGTCAAGCGAGAAGGTTGTCTAGGAATCGGTTGAAAAAAAAACCAAATCTTCGAAAAACACATCACATTGTTCCCATTCACAATTCTTCGCCCTTTGTCTTTGTCTTGACTCTTCATCCTTAGACTTCCCATTGAAGCTCTTGCCATCCAAGTCCTACAAGTTAAATCTTTCCTTTAATTCCGAATTCAGAGGTGTTTCACATGGCGTTTTCACATGGGAATTAAGCTTTATTCAGAATTGCCATGAGTTAATTCTGAATTAAATGTCTCATGTAAACTTAGCAGCTACTGTATGTCCATAGCACTGTTCATCTTGTTTAATAATCTCTACGCTTAGATGTCTCATGGTAAAGAAAGTAAAACTACTGACAACAAAAACTGTAGCTAGTAGAAAGCCTGAATGGCTATTAACTCTCGAAAACCACTAGCCACTGTGGTCGATGAGCAAAACGTCGTACGCCGTATCTCCAGTGGCACGCTGTAATAGCCATTGAAAAGTTAATTGCCATAGTACTACAGTATTAAGACATAACAGGGGGCCTTTAGTAACGCACCACGACTTGGGTCATTGCCATTCTGGTAACAGCACATTTATAACGCTGTGTCTTAACGGGATAATGTCAAGCCCCGTCCTGAGTGTGTGTAGAAGAGTCTGGATGTGTGGTAGACCCTGAATGTGTGTAGAAGAGTCTGGATGTGTGTGGGAGAGACACTGTGTGTGTGTGAGGTCCTGTATGTGTGTAGAAGAGTCTGGATGTGTGTGGGAGAGACACTGTGTGTGTGTGAGGTCCTGAGTGTGTGTAGAAGAGTCTGGATGTGTGGTAGACCCTGGGTGTGTGTGGCAGACCCTGAATGTGTGTAGAAGAGTCTGGATGTGTGGGAGACCCTGAATGTGTGTAGAAGAGTCTGGGTGTGTGTGGGAGACACTGTGTGTGTGTGAGGTCCTGAATGTGTGTAGAAGAGTCTGGATGTGTGTGGCAGACCCTGGGTGTGTGTGGCAGACCCTGAATATGTGTAGACGATTCTGGATGTGTGGTAGACCCTGCGTGTGTGTGGCAGACCCTGAATGTGTGTAGAAGAGTCTGGATGTGTGTGGGAGACCCTGGGTGTGTGTGGTAGACCCTGGGTGTGTGTGGCAGACCCTGAATGTGTGTAGAAGAGTCTGGGTGTGTGTGAGAGAGACCCTGGGTGTGTGTGGTAGACCCTGGGTGTGTGTAGAAGAGTCTGGATGTGTGTGGGAGACCCTGGGTGTGTGTGAGGTCCTGAATGTGTGTAGAAGAGTCTGGATGTGTGGGAGACCCTGGGTGTGTGTTGGAGACCCTGGGTGTGTGTGGTAGACCCTGGGTGTGTGTGGTAGACCCTGGGTGTGTGTAGAAGAGTCTGGGTGTGTGTAGAAGAGTCAGGATGTGTGGGAGACCCTGGGTGTGTGTGTGAGGTCCTGAATGTGTGTAGAAGAGTCTGGATGTGTGGGAGACCCTGGATTGGGGTCATGGTAAGGTCGGCGTAACCCATATTAGCCTGGGGCGACATACACGCTGCATTCAGTCTCTTATGATTTACGTTTTGAATTGAAAATGTGGGTATGTTAGAGCTGAATGAACACATTCTAATGCAAAATGATGGTCCTAGCTTTTAAATGCACCTCATTTCATATTTGTATGTGCTGCGAAGACTGAGATATTTAGGTTTTAATAGGCAGAGGGCACCTTTTCCCAAAAAGGGCTTAGCTAAAATGGCTGAAACAGGCCAGAGGCGATGGGGAGGCGAATCTGAAGGATGTAGTCGTTCACACTTGTTCAGGCTGACAGAGAACCACACCGATGTCCGTTTCCGCACCTAATCAAAAACCAATAGAAACGAAAAATACCCTTTTTGAGATACATTTTTCCCTGCTAACCGTGACGACAACATAGACGTCAGCCAGGGTAAAACAAAAATATAGAACACAAAGTACACAACCCGGTACGTACTGATACAGGAAGGCAGCAGCACCACTCTGGGCAGATGGAGAACAGCAGCAGGGCACAATATCTAAGACAGTGCAGAAAACAATGATACTCACACTCTCGTTAACCAATGCAGTGCACAGGTGAACATTGTCAACAGGGTCTTAGAGTCAATGCAAGTATCAAAGAAAGAAAACTGGATTTCCGGTGTGTGTGTGTGTGTGTGTGTGTGTGTGTGTGTGTGTGTGTGTGTGTGTGTGTGTGTGTGTGTGTGTGTGTGTGTGTGTGTGTGTGTGTGTGTGTGTGTGTGTGTGCAGGGCACAATTGAGCACACTGCGGTAGCGTACGGTACCTGTCTAAATTTAGCCCTGGCCTCTTTCTCCTTCATCCTCCCATGTGCTACGAGGTAGTCGAAGACCTCACCTGGAAAAGAGAGAGAGAGAGAGAGAGAGAGAGAGAGCGCGAGAGCGAGAGCGAGAGCGAGAGAGAGAGAGAGAGAGAGAGAGAGAGAGAGAGCGAGTGAGAGCAAGAGAGCAAGAGAGCAAGAGAACGAGAGAGGAGGCACAGAGATGTGGAATAGGGGTAAAAAAAATGTCTTGTTACAACTCTTAACTTCTGAAGAGGAAAACTTTCTCCATCTTTTAGGTCAAGTGTTCCACTCGCTGCTCTTAATGGTACGGTGAGAACCCTCTCACTGGTGATCTGCCAGGAAGGGACAGGCTGAAGAAACCTATCAATAATTTAACTTTAAACTTATAAATAATCAATAATAAATGAATTGTTGTGAGACGTCTATGTCAGCCCAGGGGTTAATTTGCCTGTGGGGGGTAACAGTTTCATCTACTGGGGCTGTAGAATTAATCGAAAATAATAGAATGTTTGTTTGTTTGCATATATGGCAAATTAAGCAGCTGTGGCTATTTCATGGCCAGTACAGGTAACAAAATTCACTTAAAAATCAATAACATAAATAATTAAATACATACATTAAATAAGTTTGGTCACATCGAAACATTTTAAAAAGATCAAAACCTAAAGGTGGGACCTGATAAAAAATACCAAACATAGTATCTTCTTTCAAAAACTACTGTCTTTAAAAATAACAGAAACACAGAAAAGGCTCACTGCAATATCAAGGACATCTGTACTTACCTCCGCTTGCATATTCCATGATCAGGTACAAGGTCTTTTCTGTCTCTATGACTTCAAACAGTTTTACTGTGGGAAGAGACAGAGAGAGGAAAAATAGCAAGAAGACAGAGAGAGGAAAAACAGAGCAAGAAGACAGAGACAGAGACAGAGACAGAGAGAGAAATAAAAAGAGAGGGGGGGAGACAAATAGAGAGCAAACATCATTATAAACAAGACTTGGGCTCTTTATTATAATAGGTTGTTGTACATGAACAGTATGAGTGACCAACCGCCCCCCGCTTGCGTGTGCACATGGGTCAAAGATGTGCAAAATTAAATTGTCATTCAGTGTAACGGATACCTTCTGCTGACTGTAACTGTAAAATAACATGATTTTTAAATTGTTTCAAGTGAATGGATGACAGCCGAGGCTTTCATAAATTCACTGGAAAAAAAATGAAATAAAGAGTCATGTTTTTTTAGAGTTACAGTCATCAGAAGGTATCCGTTACACTGAATGACAATTTCATTTTGCACGGCTGTGTCCATACATAGCATTGGCTGTGTCCCACAAGTTCAGAGACCGTCACACAAAATCAATGCTTGATCAGGAAAAAAAAGAAGAAAAAAAGAAAAATGCTCGCTGTCTCTCTTCTGAGCCCCAGGTAGTCACAATAGTTCCAACACCCTCTTGCAACAGCAGTAAGAGGGTGGGATAACTCCCGGTTCTCTGCTACTTTTAACACTTTGCCCTAACTGCAAACAGATAAGATCCATGCCTTTATTACACGATATGGGGCCGCCTTCAGGGGTAGAAACCATTTACAGTAGCTGCTCTTCTCAGGACAAAGGTCTGCTGAGGTGGCATCATGTTGAAGGAGAGGAGGAGAGGAGGAGAGGAGAGAGAGAGAGAGAGAGAGAGAGAGAGAGAGAGAGAGAGAGAGAGAGAGAGAGAGAGAGAGAGAGAGAGAGAAACAGTGGAAGAGACAGAGTTAGTGTGTGTGTGTGTGTGTGTGTGTGTGTGTGTGTGTGTGTGTGTGTGTGTGTGTGTGTGTGTGTGTGTGTGTGTGTGTGACCCGGCTGAACTAAAGACGTGTGTGACAGACACGTGTGTATCCGCGTGTGTGTGTGTGTGTGTGTTTTACCATCCATTTACTTGTAATAATTTCACTAGTTAAAAGGGTACATTACGCTCCAAGTTGAGACTTCACATACAGTGTGAGAAGGGAGGAGCCTCCTTCACAACATCTTTATCACTTCAACATCTCTCTCTCCCACATCTCCTCCGTCATCATGACCCGGGCGAACTTTAGACATGTGACAGACACGTGGTTATCAGTGTGTGTGGGGGAGTGGAAGAGAGCGAGAGAGAGAGAGGGAGAGAGAGAGAGAGAGATACACAGAGAGAGAGATACACAGAGAGATACAGAATACACAGAAAAATATACACAGAAAGAGATACACAGAAAAAGATACACAGAGACTGACAGAGTTCCCATTCGTGTTTGCCAATCCAATCTCCGTTCTGAGAAAGGCACACTTTCACACGTCCAGTCGAGCGTGTGGTGTGCACACAGTCCAAACAGGAGAAAGGGGGGGAACAAAGAGGGGGGTGGCCCTGTTAGCACTTAAGTGGGAGCTGACAGGCTAATTTGCCAGCGTCCTCCTTGGCGGTACACATAAGCGGTGAAGGACTGAGCCTGCAGTACAGGAGTTAATCCGTCCATCCATCGCCACGTCCAGAAGCCCATGTTTTTCTTGACACCTCCGTCACTGTTGGCACGAGGATCGTCCTCAGCTACACCCAAGGTGTGTGTGTGTGTGTGTGTGTGTGTATGTACAGTGTGTGTGTGTGTGTATGTGTGTGTGTGTGTGTGTGTGTGTGTGTGTGTGTAAGTCGCGTGCCTACAGTGCGCTGACCATACGGTCTCTCACTCCGCGCTCCATAATCCAGCTGTCAATACAGGCATTCTTAAATTTGTCATTAAAGCTAGGCTCCAAGTTCTCCCTACTCAATATAACCTTTCTCTCTGGTACCCAATGCGCCATAAATCATTCTGCCTGTTACATACTGACGAGACTATAGAATCTACAGCGCACATCATGAATGCCTGTATTGCTTTTAAAGGCCTGTACACCGCCCGTCACAACCGCATTGTGGACATTACTTCAACAGAACTGTGCAAACTACACGGGCCAATACATGTACACACAGACAGAAAAATCAACCCAAACTGGTTTTCCCATTTGACCACCAATGATGTTCTGGACAATGTTCTTAAAGACTGCCCTAACACCCCTGACATTGTTCTTGTGGATGAGACTCTAAAAACCATCACAGTTGTGGAAATAGGATGCTGCTTTGATGCATATATGGACCTGTGCTTTGCTGAAAAATGTGTTAAGTATCAACCAGTAATTCATGCATTGACAGTAAGTGGCTACAAAACATCCATGGTGGCACTTATCTATGGTAGCCTTGGACATGTTCATAAATTGTGTGTCAGAGGTTTGCAAATAGCTGGACTAAATAAGAAGAAAGCAAAACAGATAGCCAAGTATTGTTCAATATCTGCAGTTATAGGCAGTCTGCATATTTGGAGGAGGAGATGCCACTTGTATCCCTGAATAGGCTTCAGGCCAGTATAACTTTTGCATTTATGTAGAAGACACATTATTGCTACTTTAATATTGTTTGGGGCGCTGTATTGTTTCTCAATAATTATTGGTCCTCCCAAATAAAATAATCAAAATGTGTGTGTGTGTGTGTGTGTGTGTGTGTGTGTGTGTGTGTGTGTGTGTGTGTGTGTGTGTGTGTGTGTGTGTGTGTGTGTACATGTCCATGCGTGTGTGTGTGTGTGTGTGTGTGTGTGTGTGTGTGTGTGTGTGTGTGTGTGTGTGTACATGTCCGTCAGGCTTGTACGAAATTCCGAATGGAAAGAATTTCAATTCAAAGTAATGCCATAATACGAACACTAGGTGGTGGTATTCCATGTACTTTCAATGGGTGGTGTAGATTAAATTCAAAGAAATTCAAGGTAATGGCATCACCTAGTGTTCGTATGATGGCATTATTTTGAATTGAAATTCTTTCCATTCGGAATTTCGTACAAGCCTGATGTCCGTGCGTGTGTGTGCGTGTGTGTGTGTACGTGTCCGTGTGTGTGTGTGTGTGTACGTGTGTGCGTGTGTGTGTGTGACAACAGTCACATGGGCAACACACAAATCAAACTATGGCAGCCCAGGAAAGAGAAGAAGCAGAAGAGCTGCGAGTGTCCAAGTCATCATAGGGAACACGAGTGCTCTGACAGCCCATATGGGTACCAGACACTAACCCATTTAAAGTGAAACTGTCCCATTTTTGGAAATAAGCTCATGTTACACCTCCCCTTGAGTTAAATAATAGGGTTTTACCGTTCTCCTGTACTTTCAACCGTTCTCTGGGTATGGCAGTGCAAATATTACCTCCAAGCTAGCAGTAAACATGGAGTCCTATGAGACCAGCTGGCGGCTAACTGTGTACTTGTCTTACGATCAGCTGACAGTGTGTTTGTTTGGATTAGGGCTGCACGATATTAGAAAAATATGCGATACACGATATCATGACTGCAAACCGCGATATCGATATTACTCGCAATATTTAATATATATATTGCCATTCTACACTTCATCATGTATAAAACAACGGAGAGCAATGTGTTTTTTTCCAACATTATTTTTTATGAGGAAAAAAACATGGCTAATATACAGCATCAACTTAAAATGCCAACGTTTTTAATACATTTTTGTAACCTTTTCAACAAATTTGCTTTCATTAAAAATTAAAAACTTTTTGCGATGCGCAACTTTTGCGATACATGTATCGCAAGCCGTGATATCACGATATCGATACATTTTCGATATATCGTGCAGCCCTAGTTTGGATCAAATTTGTAGTGGGTTCTTGACAGGTTTTTAGTGTTTTTCAGTGAACAACACAGTCTATCTGCCTCATTAGGTACACTGTAGTAACTGGTGTAACAGCTATGTAATAGCATAGAGCTTGAAAGTCCCGCCCCTTACTTCCGCATTTCACGGGACCTAAGCTGACCATCTAACAACATGGTAGCGAGGAAATATCTTCTGATCTCAGTCATTATATGCGCTGGGCTACAAATATGCTGTTTAAGAGGCTAGATAAAGATTATTCATGCAGAAGTATCAATGTTTTGTTCCGAGGCCGTCTGCATGAAAAATGTGAAGAAACACAGCTTTCTAAAAAGTTTGAGGGTTCGTACGAAAAAGTTAACAAAAATATCAGA
This sequence comes from Engraulis encrasicolus, assembly GCF_034702125.1. NCBI lineage: Eukaryota > Metazoa > Chordata > Actinopteri > Clupeiformes > Engraulidae > Engraulis > Engraulis encrasicolus. Next base: position 45,590,886 of record NC_085874.1, on the reverse strand, counting down.
AACAACATATGTGGAGCTCGTGGCACAACTCGAAGGGGATCGAAATATCATTTTAATGCCGCCATTGGATTACATACTACGATTTTCGTCTAAAAACGCCGTTGAGGTCCCATGAAATCGGGGGAAGTGACGTCACTTTCAAGCTCTATATGCTAGTGCTGTACTTTTACTTTTGACAACTCTGCTTATTCAAGGCAACTAAAAGGGTCCAGACGAAGACAGTCGATATGTTACCGAGGTTCTACCGTCAAACTCAGCTAGTTGGTATCCGATACAATAGGATGAACACACACAACCACACCACACAGACAAAAACACACTGTGTCTGCGATCTTCAAAATGCGTGGCACTGGAGGGCTCTCCACAAACACACACACACACACACACACACACACACACACACACACACACACACACACACACACACACACACACACACACACACACACACACACACACACACACACACACACACACACACACACACACACACACATGGTTGCAGAGTCATGAGGGTGGGAGCGTAAGCAGACACACAAGCGCACACACACATACACCAGGGAGTGAATGGGGGGAGGTGTCGGGTCTTGGTGGGCAGAACTGGGTCAAGGCCTGGAGGCACAGCAGAATAGCATGATGAGACTTGAACCCCAACCCCCATACACACACACATCCAACCCCCCAACACGCACACA
>NC_085874.1:45550191-45572691 GCF_034702125.1 Engraulis encrasicolus | reverse complement strand
AATCTATGTTTCAATGTGGTAAGTCACAAGTCAGACGTTCAGTAGCCCTACAGCAGCCGTGTTTGGCTTTCTATTTTATACATCTGTAGAACCCACGCTGCGAGTTGCGAAAGATACTGCAGTTTCTCTCATGAACAGCAGAGGGCACTTCCGAAAATGCGAGCGAAAGCCTGTTTGAAGTATGAATAGTCTGCCGCAAGTGATGCCAAACGCGCCAAAGTGCGCACGTGAAGTATGCAGAGCCCTTTACTGTCACCCAGACCTTTCTCTCCGTCTCCCTCACATGATCAACATCTCGGCATATGATCTAAGCCTATTAATAATGCGCCTATTTTTCCATGGTGAACTATAATATCCCTTTTTGTGTTGTGTTTTGATGTCAACACCTGGGGAACAGGTTGCAGTGGTACCTGCTAGATTTTAGTAGACCTACAAAATGAATGTTAGCAGGTAAATCCAAATGTAATTAATTAAAAAGTGTACATATATACACACCGTATACACATACTGCATATATATATATATATAGTATATAATATATGCATATATATAGAATAATTATATATTAATAATATATATATATATATATATATATATATATATATATTATTATTATTATTATTATTATTATTATTATTTATTTTATTTTTTTCCCCTGAAATCGTGGGGCGTATCGAACCGTGGGTCACATATCGTGATACAAACCGAATCGTGTGTTGGGTGTATCGTTACAGCCCTAGTAACGACAATTAACAGCAGGGCCATTGATGTGTAGTAGCAGACCGTCGTGTGTGTGTGTTTTCAAGAAGAGGTCCAGTTGTTTCAAATGAAATATTCCAAAGTATATTTTCCATATTTACTTCCACTTTTTAAAATTGATTTCAGCAAAGAAATCAAAGTCCTTCTGTATATCCCAGTAACTACCAAAACATTGGCCAGAGGGCTTGTTTTGATGACCTACCCCACGAGGCTTGACGTGACGTCATCAGGAAGTGCACGATTTGATACTTCGCTGTGATAACACTCAAATACTGTGTTATGATCAAATGCCTAGACGAAATATCCAAATCGTAACTTTGTAGGAGTTTTGACTTTATATTATGTCTTCATGATTCTCATTACAGAGTTACCAAAATCACACAAAAGGGTCATTTAAGGTGTCTAGTTTCGATATTTAGGAAAGAAAAAAACAAACAAACAAACCGCAAAAAAGTCATAACGGGTTGGCACTCAATGCATGATGGGAAAAAAAATGACTGGTACGGGCGTGGTATTCAATGTGTTAACTGTGCTGATACCACCTGGATACCTCTCCCGCACAAAGAGCTAGTCTCGGACACAGTGCATACCACTAACGTCTCAAAAGTCATCACTAATGAAAACGGCTGGAGCCTTAGTTGTGAGAGTTGTATTCAGTCTTTGTGCCGGCCATATGAGAGAGAAACATTTGAACGGCCAATTTTTGCTTATTGACTTGGTTACATTTAAGGCTGTGGTGTCCTCATTACAAATGGGTTCATGTTATTTACGGACACATTTTTTTTTTTTTTAACCACAGCAGCAGAGTAGCTTGGCTGTCTTTAATTTCATTCTGTCCATTTCTTTCCCACTTAATCACCTCTATAAAATGTGATATAACTGTACAATTAATTACCCTAAATTGCTTATATTGTCTACAGTAATAAAAACGACATAATATATGCAAAAAAAAGTATTGTTTGACTATGACCATTCAGATCATTCTTAAAGTGATACTGTCCCATTTTTGGGAATAAGCTCATATTACACATCCCCTTGAGTTAAATAATTGAGTTTTTACCTTTCTCCTGTACTTTGAACCGTTGTCTGAGTATGGCAGTGATATTAACTCTATGCTAGCAGTTAACATTGATTCCTATGAGACCAGCTGGCGGCTAACTGGTCTCATAGGCGTCAATGTTAACTGCTAGCTTGGAGGTAACATTTGTACTGCCATACCCAGAGAACGGTTAAAAGTACAGGAGAAAGGTAAACCCCAATCATTTACGTCAAGGAGAGGTGTAAAATAAGCTTATTTCCAAAAATGGGACAGTATAACTTTAAGATAATGTCCCTAGCCCTTAACCTAACTGGCGAATGGTCACGTGCCTTCAAAAGCTATGGGGATTTCACTGCGGAGTCATTATGGGAGCGTGTGTGTGTGTGTGTGTGTGTGTGAGAGTGCGCGCGCACGTGTGTGTGTGTGTGTGTGTGTGTGTGTGTATGGGGCAGCAAGACATAGATGAACCACCCAGACACCCGAGGAGAGCAGCTGGTGAATGGATGGATGTGTGTGTGTGTGTGTGTGTGTGTGTGTGTGTGTGTGTGTGTGTGTGTGTGTGTGTGTGTGTGTGTGTGTGTGTGTGTTTGTCTGTGTGTGTGTGTGTGTGTGTGTGTGTGTGTGTGTGTGTGTGTGTGTGTGTGAATGTGTGTGTGTGTGTGTGTGTATTGTAGGTTAGTCTGAGCACGCACGCACACACACACACAGACACACACACACAGACACACACACACACACACACACACACCTGCAGTTCATGCGACAGGCCTCGCTTCTCCCACCAGTAAACATTGCAGGTGTCAGTCTTTGTGGCTCGGCCCTGAAGCCAAGCGTGCAGTGCTCACACTATCACTCCATCATCCTTGCACTGCACACAGCAAACATACACCACTACATTTGCAAATTCACCCTGACAGATGGCGGATAAGGAACTGGCAGGCAGCCCTTTGCTATTTCACACTTGCACTAAAAAGTGCAGGATGGTTGATAATGAATGACTATGTTGATAATGATGGCATGTTTGTGTGGCTTAGGCTTTCCTGTTGCACAGTTAGACAACCCAGCAGAAGAAAGTAAACTGATACATTTAGCAGAGGAATCTACAGCAGTACCGGTACACAATTTATCACAGAAGAGGGTTCCTCCCTCTTCTGCAATTGTGAATGTGTATTTGATGAATACGCTGAGAAAGGTTCGGGCCAAAACATCTGGCTTTCATGCTAACCCAACAAAATAAAATACACACTCCAGATTGCTGCTTTTCTACAAAAAAAATGTATGAATTTGTTCGCTTGCACCCGAAGAACTTGTAAAAGCAGTTTGAAGTTAAACGCACTTTCTGGAAAAAGACTGTGTACTGCAATGTAACAGACAAAGGTATGGTATTGGGGTTATTTCACGTGAAATCAGACACTTTGGGACCCGACCGACACAGATTTCAATCATACTTGCTGTGTCTGTTTAGTAGCAAGGTAGCAAGATAGTGTCCTACCCTCATATGTAAACCTTTGCTAGTCTGTTTCTCCCTTAAAATTGGTGTCAGATTCACACAAATGCATTTATGGGGTGCTACTAAACAGACACAGCAAGTATGATTGAAATCTGTGTCGGTCGGGTCCAAAAGTGTCTGATTTCACGTGGAATGACCCATAGATGCAGGGCTTTTTCTGAACGGGGAAATAGGGGCGCTCCACCCTCATACCTCCGTGGGTGCACCCTCATACTTTTATTTTTATATATATATTTGAGCGCCCCAAATAAAATTCTCATTCATGGGGGGGAACACCCCCCTTCACCCCCTGTAACCTGCCATGATGTTCCCTCATGCCAAAAAATCCTAGAAAAAGTCCTGAGATGGATTTCTGTGCGACACTACTAAAGCCACCCCCCAAACGAGAGCCCGTCTTTTGACTGACAGCAGTTACAAACAATCAGAGGCTGCGTCCTCCTCCGAAGTCCCGCCTTCAAATCTAAGCGGTCAATGTCAAATGTCACCCGGCCCCTTAGCACGTCTTGCTGCCCAGCTGCGTGCATATGTACGAATGTTTGGAAAGAGGAAACCCATGTATTAGGGAACACATGTTGAGGTGTGATTGACTTGGTGTCATTAACTTCGTTGACTTCATAGTCATTAACTTCATTAAATGCTATTATCTGCCTTTGCAACAGAGTTTTCTTTCCTGATTGGCTGATGGGGTGACCGCACTTCGCATGGAATGCAGGCGGTATCTAAGGGATAAGCCTAACGTTGTAGGGATCATGCCATTGATCTCTAAATAATCACGACGTCTGCATTCCAAATGCAAGGGACATGTCAGGGTTGAATTTATTGCAAAAGCTGTATTCAAATTTGTAAAAGACTGCAAAAGACAATGGAGCAGGTGCACCCAAAGTCATCCCGACCTGCAGAGTCCACACCCAGTGGGGAGTTGCTGTCAGTAAGAAGGGCACACACCCACAAACGCATGACAATACCACACTCACACACAGAAGAACGCACACAAGGTCATGTTGCAGTACAGCACATGACTGTGCAATGCAAACACACACACGGACACACGGACACACATCAGTTCAGAGTCGCATACGAAGGAGGAGGAAGTGTGTATCAGAGGCGAAGCTATAGGGGGGGCATTTGCCCCTGGGCCCAGGGCCCTTTAGCATTGTTGATGGGGGCCCTATCGTTGTTTTGATATTATGATATGATGGGGGCCCTATCAGTGTTTCGCCCAGGGGCCCTGTATGCAATTGTTCTGCCACTGGTGTGTGTGCAAGCATGCACACACACAAACGCACGCACGAGCACGCACACGCACACCAGGGTGTTGGCAGTCCTGTCGGCTACTGCAGAGAGCATATGTTCAAACGGTCAAGACAGACCATCGATGCAGGCCCACAGACCTGTACCTGTTCCTCTCTTACTGAGGAAGAGTAACATGTGCTTCCTCTCTCTCACACACACACGCACACGCACACGCACACGCACACGCACACGCACACACACACACACACACACACACACACACACACACACACACACACTAAGTGCCTGGAAGGGGCAAGGAGGCACTCCAGACTACCAGGCCCCGGTTCCTCTCCCGCCTCTCCTCTCCTCTCCTCTCCTCTCCTCTCCTCTCCTCTCCTCTTCTCTCCACTCCTCTCCACTCCTCTCCTATCCTCCCCTCCTCTTCTATCCTCTCCTCTCCTCTTCTCTCTTCTCTTCTCTTCTCTCCTCTCCTCTCCTCTCCTGCTTTCCTCTCCTATTCCCATCTCCTCTCCTCTCGTTCTCCCCTTCCCTCTCCTCTCCTCTCAGGGTATATACAGAGATTCTTAAGTTGTATTTACTACCTTTTTACTACCTTTTCACTACCTCCACAATATTTTTTTACTACCAACACGACGTCAAACTGCAGCAGCATAATGTAAAGTAAAGTGACGGGGTAAAGTAAAGAAATATGCTTCCAAAATTAATTATTGAAATATTTCCTCACAATTTCAACACTGGACACAACTCACCAAATAGAGAGTGAAAGAAAGAGGGACAAACAGAACATGGAACCAAAGGGCGAGAGAAAGAGGCTTTGTAGGTGTATGCGAGTGTGCATGTGTGTATAACAGACTTTTTGAGCAGCTATAAATTGGACCTTGAAATAATGAGCGAATAATAATGTGTTAAATGGGAAGAAATTTAATAATAAAAGTATGCTTAATAGTGCAAAAACAATATTTCATTAAAAATGAATAACTTAACTTAAACTTCAAAATTAGACACTAAACAGAGAGAGGGCGAGAGAGAGAGAGCGAGAGAGAGAGAGAGCGAGAGAGCGAGGGAGAGAGCGAGAGAGAGTGTGTGTGAGAGAGAGCAAGAGCGAGAGAGAGAGAGACAGAGAGAGAGAGAGAGAGAGAGAGAGAGAGAGAGAGAGAGAGAGAGAGATGTCCAGTTGTTTTTTTTGGACGATTGGTTTAAACTCTCGTCAAACATCAGCACGTAAGGGCCGGCACGATTTATGGCCTCGACTAGTTGCCTCTTGAAATATGGGGCGATCCCAAATTTTATCATATAGCCGGTCTTGTCCTTGGCCAAAGCGAAGGATTTGGCAATTTGGGAGTCGGGGAACATCTTGACAAATAGCTCTGCAATGCCGTCATTGGAGTTGAAGGAGTGGTGTTTCGAAGCCAAATCTAGACACCACAGTACCTCGGCCTGCAGTGTGGCGGTGGTGGAGAGCAGTTGATTCGGAATGCTGTTGATGGGAGCAGGTGAGGTTGAGGTACCGGCGGCGGTAGATGTGGTCACGGTGCTGGAGGTTGAGGGGGCAGTGGAGGTCGGTGTAGCACTAGTCCCGGCGCAAAACAGTGACAGCGGTAGCTGCGAGTTTCGTCCGCGCATCTTTGTCTGGTGGCTATTTGAATCCATATGAGACTTCACTGCCTTCACACCCATCCACGTAATGTTTATAACTTTTTTTTACAGACGTTACAATACGCCTCTCGGCTGTTGCCAATAACTACTGGCCTAAGCCAGTCTTTAAAAGAAGTTTCCTCCAGCCAGAGGTCTGAAAACTTACATTTGCCCATATCTCTCAAGTAACGCCATACAAACTTCTCAAAAGAAGAAGAATAATGTAGCAGCTGTGTAGCGATGTGTCGGCTGCAAATGCGATATAAACAACTCTGTAGATTGGCGGCAAGCGGAGCCGGTCGCCAAGGCTACTCGGGGTGCGTTTCTCAAACCAAGGTTGCTAACTATGTTAGCTAGCTCTTGTTTGCAATGCAATTTCCCATTGGTACTGAGCCATGTTGCTTACTGGCTAACACCTACGCTTTTGAGAAATACAACCCTGATTGATTCAACGTATGCGCGCAAGGTACAAATGAGTCCATTCAGGTCCTAGTCGTAACATATAAATTCACGCTAGTTTATCAATTGTTGTTTGTCAATCCAAAAAAAAAAAAAACATATTTCATACACATTGTGGAGGTAAAAAAAAAATACTACCTGGTCAGATGACGTTTATTACTTTTTACTACTTTTTACAAGCCTTAATTTGGTCTAATTTCATTTACTACCTTTTACTACCTTTTACAACCCCGCGGCAACCCTGCCTCTCCTCTCCTCTCCAACACAAACATTCCACTCCACTCCAAACAACTTCCCGTCTCACTCACAAACACACACACATAGTACAGACTACTCCCCATAACATGTATATTGCATGAATAACCACTTAGATACACAAGCAGACGTTCTTTCTCTCTCTCTCTCTCTCTGTCTGTCTCTCTGTCTCTGTCTCTCTCTCTCTCTCTCTCTCTCTCTCTCTCTCTCTCATAACATGCCCCACCACTTAGCCTAGATACATGAACACATAAAACATAATGTGTTTCACATAGATCTGTTTCTCATTAATGCAGCATACAGCTTTGACTTAGGGCACATCCCGGCAATCGCCTGCATGATACCACACAAACACACACACACACACACACACACATAGCGCACACACATACCTGCATGATACCACTCAAACTAACATGCACACACACGCATCGCGCACGCACATACACATACACATGTGTACACATACACATACGCACAGTTCTAAGTACACATATTATACACATGCACATACACAAGCAAACAGTAATGCACATGCAAACGTGCACAAACTGAAACACACAGGGATACCAACACACACACACACACTTTTTAAACTTCACACACTTTATTCATTTACACTGAAATGCGGCAACACACACATACACACACACACGCAAAGCGCAAGCACGCACACACACACACACACGCGCGCGCATACACACACACACATGCACGCACACAGACGCACGCGCGCACACACACACACACACACACACACACACACACACACACACACACACACACACACACACACACGCACACACGCAAGCACGCACACACCTTGGAGGCCGAGAACAGATGTGGGCTTGTTTTCCAGGTAGATGTGATACTCCTGTAGGCTACGGTTGCTGTTCTCTTCACTGTCCCTCAGTGACACTGTTGGGGTTTGGGTACTCTTTTTGGCTTTGCTTAAGCAATGAATAGACTTTTTCAAGATGGCGGGGAGAGGGTTCGGTGTGAATGCGTGCATGCGTGTGTCTGTGCGTGCGTGCGTGCGTGCGTGCGTCTGTGTGTGTGCGTGCGTGCGTGCGTGCGTGCACCAGCAAGCCTATGACATGATGCAGGCAGGCAGGCAGGCTGCAGAGAGCAGCTGGTGAGATGAGTATACAGGCTAGGGCTGACTGTCGTCCCACTGCACAATAGGGGTGTAAATGACTGCCTTCATGACCATACGATACGGTATCGATTTCTTAAATCAGGGATTCGATTTTTTTTTCTCGATACATAAAGGTACACTGTGCAGGAAATGGTCAAAAAATTTAAACTGGGCCGCCTATTGCCAAATTTGATCTTTACATGAAAGTTTACTGAGTAGTAAATAAATATTTTCTAGTATGGTCCAAGTAGAGTCATTTTTGCAGCTAAAAATGGCTATTTTTGGAAATTCAAAATGGCGGACCATGGAGAAGATCCCTCTTTTCATGTATGAAAAATGCAATTTTTCCAGCCATAATGAATACTTAGAATTTGATGGTGGTGGCAAGTATTCATATAAAAGGTAACATTAGTGAATGGGTAGCATGAATTCTGGAAATAAACAACTAAAAATCTCACACAGTGTCCCTTTAAGAATTCCCCACGATACGATGCGATTCGGTTCGATTCGATTTTTTCCAATTACTTTTCCACTACTATTGTGTTTTGGAGCTAGGGCATTGCACAGGGGCCGGCGATTCGATTTTTTCGATTCTTAAGAATGCCCCACGACACCATGCAATTCGATTAAATCGCCGGCCGATACTTCCGATACAACGATACATTTCGATTTCATTTACATCCCTACTGCACAACTGGAGCAGTGAAGAAGGGGGAACTAATAGCTACAGACACACACAAAAATAGGCAAAGAGCAACCAGCATGCATGCATGCATAGTGTGTCTGTGACGTGTGTGTGTGTGTGTGTGTGTGTGTGTGTGTGTGTGTGTGTGTGTGTGTGTGTGTGTGTGTGTGTGTGTGTGTGTGTGTGTGTGTGTGTGTGTGTGTGTGTGTGAGTGTGTGTGAGTGTGGTCTGTGAACAATGACAAGGCATAATGAAACCTGTTTCCATCTACCTGCTGTTAGAGGCACACACACACACACACACACACACACACACACACACACACACACACACACACACACACACACACACACACACACACACACACACACACACACACACACACACACCGTCAACTCTTCTTGCTGGAGTATGAAAAGAGAGAGAAACAGAACAGTCCAGACTTTCTTTCTTTCCTTCCTTCCTTCCTTCCTTCCTTCCTTCCTTCCTTCCTTCCTCTCTTTCTCTCTTCCCTGTTTGTCTGTCTCTTGTTCTCCAGGTGTCACAAAAACACTGATCTATTTTCCTGTGTCTGTTTATGTCTTTAAAACACACACACATACACACACATATATAGACACACATGCACGCACAGACACGTGTCCACACACACACACACACACACACACACACACACACACACACACACACACACACACACACACACACACACACACACACACACACACACACAGACAAACACAGACAAACACAGACAAACACAGACACACACACACACACACACACATACACACAGACACACACAGACACACAGACACACACAGACACACACACACACACACACAGAGATCTGGGCTGGCCTAATTGGCCAATGGCCCATTTTCCCCTCCTGTCCACATGCATGCAGCCTGTTAGAGAGTATACATGTTTTCATCCCCGGCTGCCTTCGCTGCTTCCTCTCTCTGGATACACTCCCCCCCCCCCGAGCTGAGCTGCACCCATACATTGCAACAGCACGCACACACACACACACACACACACACACACACACACACACACACACACACACACACACACACACACACACACACACACACACACACACACACACACACACACACACTAAGCTGCACCCATACATTGCAACAGCACGCACACACACTCTAACCTGTACAAATGATTACAACAGCGCACACACACACACACACACACACTGAATTTCACCCTCACATTACAACAGCATGCAGACACACACACACACACACACACACACACACACACACACACACACACACACACACACACACACACGTACCATGAACTACACCCCTACATTACAACAACATACACTCGTGTCATGCTGCTCCGTGGTATTCAGTGTGTGTGTGTGTGTGTGTGTGCACACGTGTGTGCATCGTTGTGCATCATTGTGAATGTGAATGTGTACAGTTCTTGTGTGTGTGGTGTCCTTGTGTTTGTGTCTGAATGGTTATACCATAGCATGTGTTCATGTGACGTCACTGCATACTGCATACGTCACTGCATACGGTGTGTCTGAATATGTTTGTGTATGTACTGTATGTGCTAGAGTGTGTGTAACACTGTGTGCTTATACCATGTGAATGTGTTTGTGGGTGCAATGCGTACATGTTGACGCATGTGTCTGTGTGTGTATGTGTGTGCGTGTGTGTGTGTGCGTGTGTGTGTGTGCGTGCGCGTGTGTGTGCGTGTGTGTGTGCGTGCGCGTGTGTGTGTGTGTGTGTGCGTGTGCATGTGCGTGAGTGTGAGAGTGCGTGCGCACGTGTGCATCCCATGTTGCTCATCAGGGCGCGTTTCTTCGCCACTGGGCTGCGGAGACCTGCCCACTGCGTTACCATGGCACCCCAACTCCAGACCCAAACATCCTCCCCCCCCACCCCCAAACACCCCAAACACACACACACACACTCCACAAATGCACACACACACCTCCCATCTCCCCTCGACTACCTCCACCATGTCTACCCACCCCGAGGCTGAGAGGGGGGGCCGACAGAGAATTCAGATGGCTATGCAGAGAGAGGGAGGAAGGGAGAGGAGGGGGATAGAGAGAGAGAAAGAGGAAGGGAGTTCGAGAGGGAGAGAGAGAGAGAGAGAGAGAGAGAGAGAGAGAGAGAGAGAGAGAGAGAGAGAGAGAGAGAGAGAGAGAGAGACAGAGAGACAGAGAGAGAGAGAAAGGAAGAAAATGGAGAGAGGGAGGGGAGAGATGAGGGAGAAAGAGAGAGAGAGATGAAAGAGAGTGACTACGGTGAAAAGAAAGAGTGAGAAGAGAATGGAGGGAAGAGAATGGAGGAGAAAATAGGGGTGGGGCCACATGTGATCCAGGAAAGGCAGGCACACAAGTGGAAAGCGAGGCACTAGCTTGGCAATATCGTGGGGGGATGGTGTGCTGCATCTGGTATGCTTTGAACTTCCCTTCAGACACCATTATTGTATCCACTGTAAGCATGTGAGCTCAGATACATGACCCCCACATCTCATCCCACGTGTGTGTGTGTGTGTGTGTGTGTGTGTGTGTGTGTGTGTGTGTGTGTGTGTGTGTGTGTGTGTGTGTGTGTGTGTGTGTGTGTGTGTGTGTGTGTGCAGAGTACAGAGGTAGGAACAGTGCTGGAACCGTTGGGGGGGGGGCTGACAGCTGAGAGGGAGGGCCCTGCGTTGCAAATGGGGTCAATATTCCATTGTACACCAAGACGGGAGTTTGCAGGCTTATGATGTGGGCAAGGGGGTGTTGACAGCCTTAGGATGAAGTCAAGGGGGCGTTTGGTCAAAAAAGGTTGAGAAACTTGACTCTAAGGTTTTTACCCTCCCTCTTCCAGAGACAGAGACAGGAACAGCGGTATGACGGCTATTCCCTTCCCTTTCCCTTCTGTGTGACTGGGGCCAGAGGTATGCAGACAAACAGCCGTAGTTGGGAGCAGTTTTTTGTTCTCGTTTGCGTCCTGTGATGGAAACAGACCGTCATTTTGTGGCACGCTCTGACCTTCAATGCTTTTTGCGGTCTGTAGACATTTCCACATGTCCCTCTCTACGAAGCTCACCTTTGAGATGGGAACTACGTAGGGCAGGGGGTGGGCAATTATTTCGGCCCAAGGGCCATATCGGTTGTAGAATATTGACTGAAGGGCCAGATGTTGCAGTGAACTTGCGCCTCTCAATAATCAGAAATAGTGTCCCCTGTTTTATATTTCCACTTAAGAATATTGAGTGACTGCAGGAATTTGGATTGAAAAGTTAACATTCTTGTAAAGGCTCTGCGGGCCACATGTGGCCCCCGGTCCTGAGTTTGCCCACCTCTGACGTGAGGGTTAGCTTTAACCTGGTGTGAAAACTATACTAAATATCATACAATATTTAAGTATAAACGGTAACACTTTATTTTAGGAATATATCTATTAGCACTAATACATACGATGTTCCTTTATAAGTAACTTGTAATAAGGCATGTACAAAGCCAAATCAAACATTTGTTAGGCATGTATTCGCAAATGTCTTGTTCATGCACAATAAGGGATTTATTACCAATTTAACCTTAGTAAGGACCTAGTAGGCCTTAGCATCTGCTTAGTACATGCCTTACAAGGTACTTATGCAGACATTAACATTGTATGTATTAGTGCTAATAGATTTATCCCTAAAATAAAGTGTTACCGTATAAACTATATTCAAAGCGAGGCCAACAACACCAATAAGGCCAACAACAGACCCAAAGTCCTGCAAAATGGTTCCTGGTCGATTAAGAAAACTTGATCAGGATATTTTTCCAATATTTCTTTCCGATATTAACTGACACTGATTAGAAATTACAAATAGGGACTGATTCAGCACTAGGGCTGCATAATATTCCGAAAATGTACAGAAATCGGAATATCAAGAGTGGCGATATGTATATCACGAAAATGACTGAATTATCTCGAACAAGTAAAACATTTCTGTGCAGTCCAATTAAGTGCTGAATGTTAACAAATGTGCTAGAAGCCCACACAGACCGACAAATTAGTGACAAGAAAAACACTCGGCTACCTTTCAATAGGTAAATATCGTTTAAATATTGTTATCGAGGTATTGTCTGCTGTTATCAAGTATCGATTTTTTTTCTGATATTGTGCAGCTCTACTCAGCACCAGAACTTGGAATGAACATTGTATTCCACTGACTGGACAGGGCAGAAGAACCGAATGACACAACACATGTGGCTGGGTGCTCTCATGGAACAGGACGTGAACACACATAGTGGAATGTGGAGGAAATGAAGGGAAAGGTTACAGGACAAATACTCTCAATAAATAATACTTCCCATGATAGGAATTGTTCAAAATATTTGATTATTTCTTTGACGAACTGCCAATACTGAGAATAGGAAGGAAAACATTACAGCACAAATACTACCAGTCTTACTAACTGAGACGCTTGCCATGATCAAAATTAAGGTAAGAATTGTCTAAGTTACTTGATTATTTCTTCGACAAACTGCCAAGCCCCTATGACAACCATACAAAAAACTGTCACCATATTCGAGACATGGCCTATAAATGGTGTTCATGTGTGATGCGGAACGGCAAAATCCCATTTCATAGAAAGACATGGATGTCAAAAAAATCTCCCTGTTCAGAAATACTGACGTCAATCAAACAGCTGCCTTGCTCTAGGCAAATCATACGCTGCCTTGTGTATAGTTCTGTAGTGCACTGTGTCTCTATAAGGTTTAAGGCCATCGTTACAGCTTGACCTGGTTGACTCTGAAACAAATAGCATACGCATCCAGGCATGTGGCATGTTATTACGTATGGCCTCGTCCTATATGTACACGTGGGTGTTTATCCTTTGGGCCACCACTATACAGCAAGGAGATATGGACATACGCAGGTAGCAAACACTTTGCTTTACTCGTTCCATTACATTAAATCTTTCAAGCCATTACTGCGTCAGATAATGGATAGCCACTTCCATTCTCCCTTTGCAAGTTATGAATCTATAATGGGTGCCTATAGCAAACGCATTGTCACTCAGGCAATGGCTGCCACTGGCAACAGGCACTGGAACGTCCATATATGGTTGAGAGAGAGAGAGAGCGAGAGAGCGAGAGAGCGAGAGAGAGAGAGAGAGAGAGAGAGAGCGAGAGAGAGAGAGAGAAAAGAGTGATAGTGAGAGATAAGAGTAAGAAAGTGTGGGGGTGGGGATGGGGATGGGAAGGCCGTTCCACAGTAGCTGTGATTTCTGCTGACTAGACTGGTTTCTTCCCAGTGCTAAATTGATTCCGACTCAATTTCAGAGCACACACACACACACACACACGCGCGCGCGCACGCAAGTTCTGAAGCCATTTAGGCGGTGTGAGTTACAGCTAGGAGAAGCAGCCCGCGGCCAGGGCAGGCTGACACCGGCATTGAGAAAGTAAATCTCGCATAAGCACCAGCGGAGACTTGATAAAATGAATATCGGTCAACCGCGGATGAGAGTTTATCTATCCCGCCTTTCCTAGAATCCTCCACAGATCATATAAACAGGGCCCCTTCTGACAACATCCTGAGAGAAAAGCTGCCGAACAAAGAAGAAAAGTGAATCTAAATCCTCTGAAACCAAAGCCTTGGAGCTTCAAACATAACTTGGGACAAAAGTGCGGCACGCACAGACTAAACAATCCACTGAGGCCCATCCACCCTCTCTCCCCTAAACCCCAAAAAGAAACACAAACGCCAAGGCAATACCAGCCCAAACATGAAAGCCAAAACAATACACAGGAATTTTTTTCTAACGATCAAAAAAAAACCCCATTGGATTCCTGGATTCCATCAATTCCAAAGGGTATAAGAAAGGCACACAAACATTCCACATTGTGGGTCATCGGTATGATGGGGTGACCCCCAACTGCTCTGGCCTCTCTCCGCTGAAAATAGTCTCATTGTTCGAGAAAACTGCTCGTCACTCGGCACACAGTGAGGCGGCAGTACTCATGGTCGAAAGTAGGGCAGAAAATAAGGCCTACGGAACAGAAAAATACATAACTTTTCAAATTTTTGGGGGGTCTTTGTCGAGCTTTTGTTGCGATGGGATAGTTAAAGAATATGACAGGGAATGAGTGGGAAAGAGAGAGACCGTGAATGATGGGGAAATGACTTCTGGCTGGAAACCATGCCCCGCCCCTGGCTCTATGGAGTGGTGACTTAGCCAACTAAAGCCACGGTGCCCAGAGCCGGATTAATGCACATGCTAGATATGGCTGAAGCCTAGGGCCCCCTCACCTGCCAGGGGGCTCCTGATTGGCCAACAGTGGAAAATTGCAGAAAATTGCAGAAAAGATGCAATATTGAAAAATGCATCTGTTGTGTTGAGCACAGTTGGTAGTGTTATCCTTAATTCTTCTTCTCGTAATTTTGAAACGGTCTATGTAAATTTGTCACATAGTTTGCCTTCTAAGGGGGCCACAGAAATTATAGCCTAGGGGCCCCAAGCCATCTTAATCCGGCCCTGACTGTACTCCATTAATTGTACAACTTTAAAAGAAAAGTGTAAAGCATTGCTAAGAATTGTTATTTTCAGCATTAAAATAATGCATCAAAAATTGTGTACATTTGGAAGAGCAGACTGTCTCTGTAGATAGAATCACAGTTTGAAGTTTGAAGTCAATTTCTCGTTCAGCCTGTAGGCTGGTCGGAGAAAAAAACCACCTGATGTTTCTTTAGCTGTTGAACACGATGGTACATTTCGAAGAGCTATGTAATAATTGTAGAACCATATGGCCTGTCAGACTGCTCTCCACCTACGAAGTTCAAACTGTGGATCTCGGAGTACACATCAAGCTGAAACTGGATCCAAAAACTGGACATTTGAGGATTTGTTTATTTATCGCAACACGTGGTGTCGTCATGACTACTTTTCAGCAATGATACACCATGAGGCCGGTTTCCTTTTATTGTGCAGGTCTCGGTGAGCGGGACTGTTGGAGGTCTGCTAGACGCATCTTCCTGCTCCCGTCTCGTCTCCACTCCAGAGAGTAGCGTGGCGAGTGCCAAAAGGAAAGTGAAGAGGAAGAGGGGGAGGAGGAGGAGGAGGAGGAAAGAAGGGAAGAGGGGGGTGAGAAATGATGTGTTGATAGACTCCCGAATGCAGACTGTGTACTGAGCGTCTAGAGTGCTCTAGCCACTCCTGTGTAGAGACTGAGGCAGCCTGCTTGCAGTGTGTACAAGAAATAGGATGGAGTTGATAAATAGAAAGAGGTTTAGGCTAATCCCAAGCTGCGGAAAAATAAAGGACATTATAAAATAAAAAGGGATTGAACTGTTGGCTGTGTAATTGTGCAGCCTGCAAGCAATGAACATGTCGGTATGAATACTGTAGTATTTACTGGACATGGTATAGATATAAAAATAGCTACGAAAATCTACTGAACATATCCAACATGAGATCCGTTTCTTAACTTGTGGACAAAGCCAAAGATTCAGAAACGGCCTTGTGCCCATTTGTTACACAACACACAACAAAAAATGAATCACACCATCTCATGTCCAGTCAGAATTTCTCTCCTGAAGAGGCAATACATGATAATCTAAATGAATCTAATTGTTTGTTAAACAAATTGCTTCACTGGATCAGAAATGGTGATGAATAAATAAATAAATAAAAACAAACAAACAAATAAAAGAAATGGGCCTCCAATATGCCTCAAATGTGCTATACTGCTTGCTCCGTCATTAACTGACTGCGGCGGTCTTCCAGCCTAGCCTTGGCCAAGAGAGCATCTGGTCATTCAGCGAGGCGGCCTGACAGCCTCACGGCCTGACAGCCTGCCTGCGGTTTAGCGCCTCTGAACCCAGCGCACGATTACAGCCCTGGGAACGCCGACCCGAGACCTGCTGAGGTCCAAAGCCAAACAAAACATCCTCACTCAGACTGTCAGTGAGAGAGAGGGAGGAAGAGACGAACGGATGGACAGACAGACAGACAGACAGACAGACAGACAGACAGACAGACAGACAGACAGACAGACAGACAGACAGACAGACCAGATATAAACAAGATAAAGAAGTGAGGTTTCAGGGATGGTGGAGGGTGACGGAGAAATACAAAAATGTGAATAGTTTGTGCTTGTGTGTGTGTGTGTGTGTGTGTGTGTGTGTGTGTGTGTGTGTGTCTGTGTCTGTGTCTGTGTCTGTGTCTGTGTCTGTGTCTGTCTGTCTGTCTGTCTGTCTGTCTGTCTGTCTGTCTGTCTGTCTGTCTACGCACGCACATTCAATAGAGAGGTATTGTGGGAAAAAAGAGAGTAAAAGACTGAATAACAACAAAAAGTAAAAAATACAAAGCCAGTGAACGAGGCGAGAGCAAGCCAACTAGAAGAGAAAAAAACGACACCAGAGACAAGAAAAGGGAACAAATAGCTCGGCCACTGCCATGCCATCTGTCCGGTCTAGCGCTGGCCCTCAGCAGTCCTGTCCTGACTCTGACCTCTTAGCCCTGCGCAGAAAAGTGAGAGTTTTACAGTCCACATCACCTCCTCCTCCTCCTCCTCCTCCTCCTCCTCCTCCACCACACCCAGCCAGGCAGCAGACTCGGCTCTATAGTGAGAGTTTTACAGTCCACATCACCACCACCTCCTCCTCCTCCTCCTCCACCTCCTCCTCCTCCTCCTCCTCCACCACCACCACCACACCCAGCCAGGCAGCAGACTCGGCTCTATAGTGAGAGTTTTACAGTCCACATCACCTCCTCCTCCTCTACCACCTCCTCCTCCTCCTCCTCCTCCTCCACACTCAGCCAGCCTCCTTCACCAACCCCTCCTCACACCCAGTCGGCCCCATCCACACCTCCTCCTCTACCACCTCCTCCTCCTCCTCCACCACCACCACCACCACCACCACACCCAGCCAGGCAGCAGACTCGGCTCTATAGTGAGAGTTTTACGGTCCACAACACCGGCTCTTCCGACACCAACCCCTCCTCCATCTCCTCCTGCCTGCCAGGGAGCAGCCTCCGCTCTTTAGTGAGAGTTTTACGGTCTGCATCAACTCCTCCTCCTCCACCACCACCACCTCCTCACACCCAAGCCAGCCAGGCAGCAGCCTCCTCTCTCTAGTGCCTATCCCCATCTAACCCCCTTGAAATCCTGGATCACTCCCCCACTAGGGGTGTAAAACACAGCCTCCATGACGATACGATTCAATATCGATATCTTATTATTCAATGCGATACGATTATTTTCGATACTTGCGATTTACAGATACTAGGGCTGGGCGGTTTTGGAAAAAATTAGCATCACGGTTTTCTTAATGAAAATTGATATATCACGGTTTTTTGATATGCGACGATTTCCCCCCAAATCTTAATCTTTCTGAGGAAAAGATCTCAAATTAAATGTTAAAATGAGATAAAATCATGAATTTAAATTAATCTCCATTTATATTTAATCATTTTTTTCATTTCAATAATATTTTCTATAATTTATAGTTTATATTTCCCTATCCAACAAAGGGGGAAATGCAGCATTTCATAAAATAACCTAAAATCTTGACCAGGGTGTCATAGATTTTTCAAGGAAAAAGGGTTAAATGATTATAAGCAGCTGTTTTGGGCTTTTTTTCCAAGACAGCCCAAAACAGCTTATTTCGTTCTACACCTGGCAACACTAATGGCTTATTTGTCATTCTACACCTGGCAACACATCCGGCGCGTTGCGCTGCCGCCCGCTGGACTAGCGAGTAAACAACAGTGGGACAGAAACGAAACAGACTGAAGACAGACACTGATAAAACAAACGGATTTACTTGACATTGTGTGCATATTGTCTTTGAATTTAAGTCCAAATCCAACGTAGAAGGTATTTTGTCCGGTAGTTTGTGTCATATTGCGATGTGTTTCGCTCCTATTTTGCCCCCAAATCATTTCAAACAAATATAGCAATGTAGCAATGTATCTTGTCTGCCGATTGTAATTGAAAGCTAGGCTACTTTAGCTTATAAGCAGTCTTAACAGCACTGCGCACACAGTTGGGATGGTAATTAAATACAGTTAAGAATCAGATAACTGTTGTAGCCTGTTAACATAGCACCACATAGAATTGCCTTTTATTTAACTTTGTGAGATCAAAGGTAGGCTAAATGAATTGAAATGTTTGTCATGATTCATCCATGCCATGTGTGTTCATCATGTTTCACTCTCACTAGCCTCTAGCGCGTAACCAATTATTTTATTAGTTCAATCAACATCTTACATTGTGGTGACATTCCCTAGTAGAACAGCAACAACAGTGGACTTAGCAGAGTTGAAATGAAGTGTCAGAGACTTATGAATTAGAAGAATCTTTGGAAGTGTGACACGGAGTATGAAGCTCACGCACATAACATAGTAGGCTATAAACAACAACAAAACCGTCTCTCATCAAAAAGAGAACCTTGTGTAGTGTAAACCGAGATCACGGTTTTTTAACCGTACACCGCCCAGCTCTAACAGATACGATGCGATTCGATTCGATTCAATCATCAGAATATATCACGATCTATCAATACACTTTAATCGATCAATGCGTTAATCAATTAAAAAACATTAATCGCAATTAATCGACAATTCAACTGACAAGAATCCCAGGTGAAATGGGTATGTGAAGAGTGTGTGTGAAGAGGGGTGTGAATAGTGGGAATATTTGGAAACCTTTGGATTAAAGAATTGAAATAGAATTAATTTAAAAGTGGTATTTTATCTCAATATTTAATAAAAAAAATAGATTTAGGAGGTTTTTTTCGAGAAACATTGAGATTTCGGGGGGAAAACAACGCTCATCAATTAACCGTAAGTTGATCGATAAGGCTATCAACTAATGATTAATGAATGAATCGATAAC
This sequence comes from Engraulis encrasicolus, assembly GCF_034702125.1. Classification (NCBI taxonomy): domain Eukaryota; kingdom Metazoa; phylum Chordata; class Actinopteri; order Clupeiformes; family Engraulidae; genus Engraulis; species Engraulis encrasicolus. The sequence goes on along the minus strand of NC_085874.1, from coordinate 45,553,087 downwards.
TGCATCCCTAATTTCGATATTATTTACATCCCTATCCCCCACCCCTTTGAGTCTGGCACGGGGCACCTCAGCCTGGGCTTGTTTGCTTGCTTGCAGGATGACGCATCACATTAAAGATACATCAAGTAGGACTTCCAATGAACTGAATTTGTGAAAGGAAGAGAGCGTGAGTGAGTGAGTGAGTGAGTGAGTGAGTGAGTGAGTGAGTGAGTGAGTGAGTGAGTGAGTGAGTGAGTGAGTGAGTGAGTGAGTGAGTGAGTGAGTGAGAGCATGACTGAGTGAGTGAGTGAGAGCATGACTGAGTGAGTGAGTGAGAGCATGAGTGAGTGAGTGAGTGAGTGAGTGAGTGAGTGTGAGTGAGTGAGTGAGTGAGTGAGTGAGTGAGTGAGTGAGTGAGTGAGTGAGTGAGTGAGTGAGTGAGTGAGTGAGTGAGTGAGTGAGTGAGTGTGTGAGTGCAAGGGAGAGAGAGACAATAAAAGCCTGAAAGAATGACGTATGGTACTGTATGCAGTCTGTCACTTTGTGTTAAGCGCATTTCTGCTTAATATGTGTTTAACCTGTGCCCCCTCTCTTCAGATTTGCGCGTTAAAGCTTGTTTCTCCATCCACCGCTTTAAGTTGGACAAAATACCTCTGCCTATAGGCTAGACTCCAGACTGGGTTAGCTAGCTCCCCTCCACTTGACCCCTAGTTGACTAACATTTTAATCCTTCAAAAGGCCTCAAGGCTGAATGCTGAGCTAACTGCTTTAACGCTGCGTGTACATACAACCACTTACAAGTACGCCACTGCCATTTCTGGAAGGCAACCAAATGAACAAAACAATCATCCCACCCATACATGCATGGCACTGGCACTGACACTGCTGTACGTAGTGGAGTAATGTAATGGCAACCGACATGAGCAGTAAAAGAGGACTCACACTGTAATTACATTACACTGAAGATCTGGGTCGGAGGAGCATATTCAGCAGCAAAAGAGAAACAAAAAGAGGGAGGGAGGGATCAAGATGGGCAGAGAGAGATGGGGGGGAGGGTAGATAAGGGGAAGGATGGAAACACACACATAAAAAGAGAAGTAGGACCAACAATACGCCAAGCAGCCATTATATGCTGTGTCACACATGTCATAGTTATGAACACGTGTGGAATCCTGGTACGGGGGAGAGGGGACATTCTAGGGTCATTAGTCCAAGGCGCTGTTATCACATAACCGGGTATTTTGATAAAGAAACATTATAGCAGGTTTGGGGGATATTGATATCTCCATTAAAATAAATAATGTTCAGCATCAAAGAAGGTCATGGGTAAGCGGTTAGGGCATCAGACTTGTAGCCCAAAGGTTGCCGGTCCGACTCCCAACACGCCAGGTTGGTGGGGGGAGTAATTAACCAGTGCTCTTCCCCCATCCTCCTCCATGACTGAGGTACCCTGAGCATGGTCGCGTCCCGCCACACTGGGGCACCATTGGCCTTTTGACCCTTGCACGGGTGAGGCATAAATGCAATTTTGTTGTGTGCAGTGTGCAGTGAACACTTGTGCGCTGTGGAGTTCTGTGTCACAATGACAATAAGTTGGAGTTTCCCAGGTGGGCTTTCACGGCACAGCTTTCAAGGTGAAAATGGCTCTTTCCACTCTGTTAGACAGTGATCAGTGGGAAATGATGGAAATGATGGAAATGATGGAAATGAGGGAAATGAGGGAAATGAGGGAAATGATGATGATTCGTAGGTGGTGGGGAGAACATAACCGTTGGTTGTACACACAGTTCAGGCACAGATGCAACAGTTTAAAGTGTTTTCTTCTTGGACAACTAGCCCAGGTGTTATAAAAGCATGGCCGGCAGTGAGTAAAACCAAGACGTTAAGTTTGCACCAGGTTGGGGTGCTGTGGCGCAGCGTGCTAAGCCCCCCATATTTGGGCTTGGAGGCCCACGGGTACCCCGGTTCATGTCTGGCCGGGGTCATTTCCCGGCCCTTCCCCATCTCTCTCTCCCAATCGTTTCCTGTCTACTCTCATATCGTCCTGTGATAATAAAAGCCGAAAAATACTTAAATACTATTACTACTTGCACCAGGTTTCGTGATCCTCTCTATCTCCTGCAACTGAAGCAACAATGGCACAAGTTGTGGCTCCGATTTCCTCTGGTGTGTATATATGGAGTGGTGGAGCAGCTTTGTTCTTGTGTGAGTCGTGGTACATTTACCAAAAAAAAGAGACAGAAAGGAAGAAAGCAAGCAGAAAAGCAAGAAAGACAGAAAGAAAGAAAGGGTACTAGATAGGTAGGAAAAAAAACGAACAGAACACTAACACGGAACTGTCTGATTTGTATGTGTTGGGCTTTCAGAGGTACTTCCGAGCCAGCTCCGCTACCGTAGCCCACGCAAGTGCCAAAGGAGCTGGTGACTCAGACAGAGCGAAGCATTCTGGGATGGCAACGTGATGGCAAAAGGTTGGTGGTGGTGGAGAGGGGAGTTGTGATAGGTGACATGGGATGATGGGAAGTACTTAGGGTGGTGGTGGGGGGACAAAGAGAAAGAGGACGATGGAAGGGAGGAGAGGGAAGAGAGACAGAAAGAAAGAAAGAAAGAAAGAAAGAAAGAAAGAAAGAAAGAAAGAAAGAAAGAAAGAAAGACAGAAAGAAAGAAAGAAAGAAAGAAAGAAAGAAAGAAAGAAAGAAAGAAAGAAAGAAAGAAAGAAAGAAAGAAAGACTCAAGATATCCTCAGTCTCCTGGGAACACATGCTGAGGCTGTCTACAGATAGCCTGTCTGGCAAAAGAATAAGAGATTTACTTCCCCCTAAAACACAGAGAGACACAACACAATACAACACAACACAACAACACAGAGGAGGATTTCACTCTGATTATTTCTGAGGCCAATGGGGATGCAATGAAA
>NC_085874.1:45532691-45545191 GCF_034702125.1 Engraulis encrasicolus | reverse complement strand
GAATGCGTTTCAGACAGACAGACCGACGGACGGATAGCTGCATCTGCTAAACTGCATGCATTCACAACAATAAATATTTTGCCATGGGTAAGCATGTAAATAGTCCTGTAGTCCTGTAAATGCTCGGCACAGCTGCTGACGCACAACCCCTAAACTTCAATGACGTGCAGTGCTAGCTGTTCTGTTCTGTTGCTAATGGGTCATTGACCTTATGAGCAGCAAACATCAGGCCGTGCAACTGCCTCTAATGCCACTAGTGTATGAATTAAATTATTAAAATTTTTACTGGGTTACATAAAAATATATTCCTTCCGTATAAATGAAAATGTTGTACAATAAATCAATGCATTCAACGTCACACAATAGTGGCAATGGCGGTGGTTGTGCCACCCTGACTGCTACTGAAAACGTCAACCCATTGATGCCAAAAGCATCTACAAAAAATTACAGGTGAATGCCTAACCCCATTTAGAGAAAAGTTGATCTCGGCATATAAAATCCGAAATATCTCAGTCTCTGAAGCACATTGAAACAGGAAATGAATTGCATTTAAACTCAAAGACCCTCATTTTGCAATACAATGTGTTCATTCAGCTCTAACATACCAACATGTTTAATAAAAAATATCTCTACTCTCATGAGCCTGAATGTTGCGTCATGCAGCTTCAGGCGCCTGCCTGGGTCAATGTTGCGCAACACAACACCCAGCATCAATGGGTAAATGACCTTGATGTTGTGTAGCAGCCTAATTACTACACCATTCTCATGTATTAGTGAAAGCATGGACGGGACGGGCCCGTTCGCCTGCTCTTCTCCAGAGAGGGTTTGGCTCATGCTTCAAAGTGCAAGTACTGCACTTCCTCCACAAAGGGGAGAGACAGGGATCACTATTGGCAGGACCATAAATTAACTTTTTTCCATCACCTGCCAAAATGGCCTGTAGATGTTAATCCCACTAGCAAAACACGCACTCACGAATTCAAAGTGGCTACTAAGTTGGTCTTTTCTAATTTCACCAGCATTTGGCCAGTTGGCTGGTGTTAATTTAGAGCCCTGCATGTCGGTACTTCAGAACAGCAGCACTGGTGGGGTGTGGGGACGTAGTGACACTGTTGAGAGTAGTGGTGGTGGTGGTGGGCTAAAACATTGCCTGCACCAGCCCAGGCCAGGCGCAGGACAAAGCCTGCGTGACGAAGGCAGTCGAGGCCAGTTGGGTTCAGACTCCATTAGGCCAGCCCAAAGCACTTGGCAGGGCAGGCCATAGTCAATCCATAATGGCCAGGACTCTAAGTACTGGGATGGGATGAGGACGGGGAAAGAAGTGTGAGTGTATGTGTGTGCGTGTGTGTGCGTGTGTGCGTGTGTGCGTGTGTGCGCGCTTAGGAGTCATGTTCAGCACAGTCAGTCTGAATTCCAGACAGACAGACAGACAGACAGAGAGACAGACAGACTGTCAGACAGACAGAGAGAGAGACAGACTGTCAGACAGACATACCAGCTCTGTCCCCCCTCCACCACCATCACCACCACCACCACCACCACCACCATTACCATCACTACCACCACCATCACCACCACCACCACCACCACCCCTCAGTATGTTCTCTACTCCTGCATGGAACCGCACACTGTGCCATTGGGGGGCTTTCGATTGGCCAGCAAATGGAAAACTAACAAAATCAATGACTTGGAAAAACAAGTGCCACCTAATTACACGGACGGGACAGGACGAGGGGGGGTTGGTGTGTGTGTGTGTGTGTGTGTGTGTGTGTGTGTGTGTGTGTGTGTGTGTGTGTGTGTGTGTGTGTGTGTGTGTGTGTGTGTGTGTGTGTGTGTGTGTGTGTGTGTGTGTGTGTGTGTGTACAGTGACACCATCGCCCCTCTACGCAGCCTCAACGTGACAACACGATCCATACAATACGCAGTGGGAGATGGGGAGGTTAGGTGGAGGATCGCTTAAGGTCAAGTCGAATAGAGTGGTGTGGGGCGGGGCCGAGTTAGAGAGGGTGGGGCACCGTGGTTTAGTCAGCAGAGCAGAGCGAGGGCCCTCTTGAAGCAGGTGCTGAAAGTTTGTCCCTCTGAGCGGGTGTAACGGAGGCTAACTAGCAGAGTGTGGCGTGCAACATTAGTAAAACCTCCCTCCCGAAGCCTCATAATATATCAGAAGCGCTCAGTTATCAGACTGGTCCTTTAGATCAGCGGTATCGCGCCGTGCCTCCCATGCCCGAACTGGAGCGTTGATTAGTAGGTGGCGGGTTTGAGCCCCAAGTTGCGGACTGCACAGGAACATCTCAGAACCTGTTTCCACGTAGCCGATTTTCGAAAATGCATTGGTTTTGGCCTTCTGTCTCCACGTAGCCAGAGTTTTAAAATCCACTTCAAAAATACGGCTTTAAAAATGTCCCATGGCTGAACAGATAAGACAAGAACAGTCCCAATGTGATGACAGTTGAGGGGCCTTTTTGCAGAATACATAAAAAAACACACACACCACACACATGCCTAACAGGCATGTAGGGCCCCACACGCGGATACAGGACTGTGACCCTGACCGTGACCTCTGACCCCAACTCGTAACCCCAGTGAACCCCCTCCTCTGGGAGATTAAGGCAGATGCACCCTCGGTTTGGCCTGCCGCCTGTGCTACAAAAGGTTTGAACTCAAGCACCTCTAAAACAGGGGTGGGGAACCTTTTTCATTCGAAGGGCCACTTCAAATTCATCCAAGGCCTGTAAAAGTCCTCAGAGGGCCGTACTATGAACACAAACCAGGATTTCCCTGTGCACTTTAGACCTATATTGAAGGCAGCCACCTTTAAAACAGTCCCCACCGTTTCTCGGTCCCCTGAATATACCTTAATTGTATTGGAAATGTATTTTCAAAGATTCCTTTACAAAATATGTCACATTTCATGTGAAGCTGCATAACATTAAAATTATATCGGGGGCCGGATAAAATGGCCTCAAGGGCCACAAACGGCCCTCGAGACATAGGTTCCCCACCCCTGCTCTAAAAGCACAATTCAAAGGCCATTTTCTCATTTGCCATGGGGATTCTGAATGGGGGAGAAGGCCCCCAAAAGTTGCTCTGTCTTGGCTGACAGCGGGGAAACTTTATTGTTTTCTCCACAGAGGCAGCTAAGCAGAAGGTCAACGGGCAAAGGGAGAGGATAGGAGATACTAGACTGAAATGGAGCCAGAAGGTGGCTTTGTTGTATTGAGAGTAATTCATTTCCTGCCTGATTGGATCGGATCCTTCCAATCACTAATGTCTTGTTGTGAGACGCATAATAAATACTGGCCATTAGTCTGCAATGTACACACACATACTATAGAAATGCAGCGCCGAATTGTCAATCAAAACACTACTCAGCTCACTGAGTATGGATCGGATCTATCCAATCACTAATGTCTTGTTGGGAGACGTACACACTATACAGTATGCATGGCTATAAGTCTGCCTAGTACACGCACATACGATAGAAATGTAGCGCAGAGTCGACAATCAAAACAGTACACAGCTCACTCACTAATGAACAAGAGACTGTACCAATGAAGACAGCTTCATCTGAACCAGAACCAAACCTCTCTGTAGAAAATAAACTGAAGTAATATGGTTTGGTTAACCAAGCCAACCTCGCCGCGAAACCTTCTCTCGCATTCTGAATACTACAGTTGCACACTACAGTTGAATCCCAGCCAAACAAAACAGTTACTTTGCCAGTCACAGGTCTCACCACCAACCATCAAGACCAACACCCCTCGGCATATTATTCACCCATAACACACTCACACGGCGTGCACATACACGCGCACACGCGTGACGAGCACACGCGTGACGTGCACACGAAAAACAACAGTCATGCTGGACTGTGGGCTTCATACACACACGCACGCGCACACAGGAAAAACAACTGTCACACTGGACTAGCGGGGCAAGCGTTGGCCCACGGTGAACATTGCTAATACTTCGCATGCCTTTCCACTGATACACACAATGACTAGTTGACAGACGGCAGCAGAGAAAGGCCACGGTCAAAGATCTTATCAGGGCCGCGGGCCGACTTGAGTAGCGTAGCGTAGCGTAGCGGTGTTTACCTTTTGAAGACTGGTAGGATTCAGCTGTGTCTTATCTATGATTTTGATGGCAACCTGCAACACAAACAAAATGAGAGAGAGAGAGAGAGATGGGAGGGGAGGGGAGGGCAGGGGAGAGAGAAACATTAAGACACTTTTTTTTTAGATACAAAAAGAATGTTGTAATCAGCTTAGCTGTATAACTGCTTCCATCGTTATATTATGTCTGGGAGACGCGTGTTATTCTAAGTGAGAAGCAAGACATTAAAAAGAGAAGTCGTGGAAGAGTAAACTTAGAAGTATTTTATATTAAAAAACTAAGCAATGTAACTAAAGTAGCTAGTCAAACTGTACTGAACATCGGCTTTCAACATTACATTGTAATTAGGATTGCATTATCCAAAATGGTGAACAGTACTTCTACAAGGCCAAGTAAATATGTGATTTACATTAATGGACCCTATGAAACAGTACATGGCAGCTGAAGATTTATGACGTCCAGCTATTGTTCCCTCTAGCTCTCTAGAATAGCTATACTCAGATTTTGCTATATGTTTACTGCAATGTGCAATGTGCATTAGGTTTTTGTCCATGTCTTGTATCCATGTATCTATGTACGCTGTCAGACACCTTAATTTACCTCAGGATTAATAGAAGTATTCTACTCTAAATTAACACGGGTCAACCGGCCAAATGCTGGTTAACATTCAGTTTGGCTGGTACAAAACCGAACTTATTAGCCACTTTGGTGGTAGTGAGTGTATGTGTGGATAATCATATTTAACATCCACAAGTCAAATTAGCAAGTGATGAGAAAAGTTAATTTAGAGCCCGGATTGTACATACATGTATATTGGCTGGGGACCATTTCAGATGACTTTGTCCTGGCCATAACTCCCAACTCTCAGCTCAGCTCAGCTGAAAAGCAGCAGCACTAGGCTTCTGTTAATGGGGGCTACAGTACGTCCTTCTCTAGCACTCCAGTGCGGCCAGCTGCCAAAGTGTGTACTGATGAGGACAACAGCAGGCAGAGAGCACATGCAAATGCATGCATGCAAGTCGACAGGCAAGGCAAGGCAATGCAAGGTCATGAGCCTCCACGCTTGGCCGCACCACACGTAACGTAAGAGCAGTGCACCAGTTCACCAAACTTTTTCTGCTGAGACCCTCTTCTGAACTTAAGGATATTTTCGCAATCTTCCGCCCACATTTTCCAAATGGCCAAACATTTTTGGTCCCCTAATAACAATGATTTCAAAAATTGAATATTATTTAAAGATTAAATGCATTTATTAATAATCATACCACTAAATGCTGCTGCTAATAATCAATTTATGGAATGCGGAATGGTTATTTCATATGAATTTTCAATGTTTTATTCAAAAAGTCCCTTCTCTCCATGACCCCCCAAACCCGCAGAACCTCCCCAAACCCCCATTACACGGACTCCGTCGGAGACAAAAAAACTTCGGGAGGGGTAAAAAAGTAAAACCTGTAGCTCAGTCAGCAAGAAATGCTAATGTTAAGCACAGGATAATACCACAGTACTGTGACTTCCTCTATTCTGCATCTCATGAAAAAAAAACATACATGTCTGAGTTTCGTGTCAACAGACAAAAAAGGGCTAGGCTACATAAGCCACAAAACGCTGAATAATCATGTAGCATGCAAATTTAAGGTTGGAGGACGAGCTACAGTATGTTGTTGCCTTCCCAAGTCACGTGGAGGGAACAGCTTAAAGTTCATAAAGGTTGGAGCAGGCGTCACCCAACAGTTTTTCTCTTCTTTTAAGGGTGCTGACAAAAATATTGTAAAATTGAAAAATGAGAAAAGGTTGCACCATGCATAGGTTTCTTTATTACACAGACGCATTTCGGCGTTCTGCCTTCCTCAGTGTGCAGCTGAAAGTGAAATGGCATGTGGCGTTTCAGGGCCTATACCTAAGTACATTCCATCTTGCTCTGCTCTTGAAAAGAAAAGACAACAGTTTTTTAAAGAAGACACTATTTTTTGTATTTTTAATAAGGTCCCACCTTTAAAGGTTTTAAACTTTTTGAAATGTATTGATGTGACCAAACGTATTTAATGTATTTTATTTATTCAATTATTTTTTATATCATTGTTGATTTTTAATGTGAAGTGAATTTTGTTACCTGTACTGGCCATGAAATAGCCACAGCTGCATAATTGGCCATAAATGCAAACAAACAAACAAACAAACAAAGCCTATACCTAACGCACATTCTTTTTGTCAGGGGACACTCTGCAAACTATTCTCTCTGTAGTGTTGACGATATGTAGTATGTACCTCTGAAGTGTTGATGGCAAAAAAAAAACAGACACACACACGCACGTATGCACACACACACGGTACCCACCTCTCGGCCAGTGAGGATGTGTCGTGCCAGCTTGACCTTGGCGAAGTTGCCCTTTCCGATCGTCTTGAGCAGCCGGTAGTTGCCGATGTGCGGCTGCTCGTCGGCACAGGAGGCGATGGAGTTCCGGCAGCGCGCGCCCGAGCGGGCGGCCCGCGACGACGACACCTCACTGCGGCCATCACTGTGGGACGTGTGCTGTGGAGAGAGGGGACAGAGAGGAGAGATGGAAGTTAGTGATGTTCACAAAGGTTAGTGATGATAATACCACACTGTGGCAGTCACTGTGAGGGAGTGGTTAGAGAGAGGTAGAGGTTAGTGATGACAACATCTCACTGTGGCCCTCATGTGTGCTGTGGAGGGAAGAGAGCGAGATATGAGAGAGAGAGAGAGAGAGAGAGAGAGAGAGAGAGAGAGAGAGAGAGAGAGAGAGAGAGAGAGAGAGAGAGAAAGGTTAGTGATGTTGTCGGGGGAATGTCAAGGTAATGATTCTGAGAGCAACTTCTTGAGCGATGTTTGGAGCAACAACATGCTGCTACCATGTCATGGTGAAAGACAGTCTGAACACGATACATTTTATTGTTCCATCACCTGAAGTCTAAATTTCGATTTTAAGATTTCCTGATTTCTGATGGGGTAGGGGGGGAGAGATGGAGAAACCCGAGGTCAGTTTAGGGAAAGCTTTCATGCCTTTATTTGGACTGGACAGAGAGTGAACGAGAGGAAATCAGTAGTGAGCAAGAGACTGGGAGGTATCAGGAAATGACCTCAGGTCGGACTCCAATCCAGGGCAGCCATGGCTCAGTGGATAGAGCACTGGCCTTTAGATCAGAGGGTTGCAGGTTCAAATCCCACCCTTACCAGCACCTCCAGCCATGGCTGAAGTGCCCTTGAGCAAGACACCTAACCTCAGGTTCAAATCCCACCCTTGAAAAACTGAAAGAAAAGTCCGCGACACCAAGCTCCCGTTGCTCTTTTTTTAATGTGACGTAAAAAAAGAGCAATGGGAGCTTGGTGTCGCTGACTTTTCTTTCAGTTTTTCATGGCATTTTTGCTGGTCCTGAACCAATCTTTTTGAGACGGATGTGCGTGTTTTTTTTCTCTCTTTAGCTATTCAAATCCCACCCTTACCAGCACCTCCATCCATGGCTGAAGTGGCCTTGAGCAAGACACCACATTGCTCCAGGGCCTGTAAGCAATACCCTGAACCTAAATAAGTGTAAGTCACTTTAGATACAAGCGTCAGCTAAGTATAATGTCATGCAACAACCCAGATTGATCTGCAGGTTTTTAGTAAGCTTATGGCACATCAGCCATGGACATGTTCTGAGATTGCTGATGTGGTTTGGGGGAGAGTGACACAAGTCAGAGATCGTGGCCCTACCGTGGCTCTAACGATAGGGCACTGGGTTGCTATGCTGGCGAACCGGATTCGAATGAGGCCTGGGTCATTTGCCAATCCTTCCCCATCTCTCTCTCCCCACTCGTTTCCCGTCTCTACTTACTGGGGGATTAAGGTGTTAAGTAACTTAATCTTGATTCAGATCACGAATTTTGAAAGTGAAAAGTGAAAGCCCACTGGGAAACTCCAACTCCCATTGTCATTGTGACACAGCACTCCACAGCACACAAGTGAACACTGCACACTGCACACAACGAAATTGCATTTATGCCTCACCCGTGCAAGGGGGCAGCCCTCAGTGGCTGTGGGTGGCTCAATTTTGACATACAGTTTGATATACACCCCACGATCTTAGAATAGGTTACGAGAGGCAACCAATATGAAAATGTTTAAAAATAATAATGATGATGATTTGAAGCACAATCACATCATATCATGTGGTTGTTTTCTGGACTGAGAGATAACAAAACTTTGAAAGGACGCATCATAATACTGCTTCCTTGCATCACGATATACGACTCTGCATATCACGATTTCTGGGTTCGACACAATATTGTTACAGCCCTAGTGCAAAGTTATCAAAAACCTGTTCAGAGGTAAAATCCCTGTGCCGTTTCCCACCAACACAGCTGAGTACTGAGTAATTAGTCTAGCAACTGTCTTGAGTACTCATTACGATCAACTGATTGAATGCTGATTGGGTTTTTATTTTCTGAACTCCTGAGTGACACCTCTGGCATGGTGGGGGCTGGGGCTGGAGACACATAGTGATAGAGATGGAGACAGACGCCATGACGCTGCAAAAAATGAAAACAAAGTCATATCATAGGTGCTGCAAAAGAATGAAGACAAAGTAATAGGCACAGCCAAGGAATGAAGACAAAGTCATAGTCGGTTTCAAAACCAAAACGACACAAGGAGGAGGATGACATAATTAAGACACCAACGCCAAGCCCTGCAGCAGCCAATATAACCATCTGATGGGTTTGGGCGAGCAAAGACAGAGGCCAGCCCAGTGCACAGTTGGCAAGGCAACAAAAGACACCAAGTCAACCAACAAAGGCAGACAGTGCGTGTGTGGGGTTCTTCTCTATTACAGACAAGCACTTTCGGTCCGGTGAGTTTTCTGCAGATTTCTTTATTATCACTGCTCCAGAGGAATTGAAGCAGGGTAACACCCTAGCGATAGAACACCATTCTCGCTGATCTTCCAAGGTAGGATGCACACTGACCTGTGTCACCCCAGGGCATTTATACTCTGGGCCCCATGGCCCAGCCCCATGGCCCTTTACAGATGCTAATTAGCTCAATCACACCTCAGCTGAGCTGACACTCAACACAGATTACAATGCTGACACACTGGAACGATATATACATAAAGTCACAGACATATATCTATATTCCTGCATATACATGTACATATAATAATCTGCATATGAATCATATAAGAATAAAAAATTAACCACACGTGAACCAGGGCTTGATACACTGCCACCTGCCAACCGGCCAAACGCTGGTGAAATTTGGGTGTGGCTGATAATAATTTCAGTGTCACTTGCCAGTTTGGCAGTTAGCTTATTCTATGGTATGACCTATAGGAATAGCCTATATTCTGCACTCTGCCCCTTTTGTATCAATTATTTGTAGATGTTTTAGAGAAAGCTCAGTTACTCAGTTTATATTTGTATGATTTATTTCCATGTAGACAGCTGTGAACTCATTTTCTTGCTTTAGCACCTCATCATCTGAGGTTAGATGTAAGTTTACTATATTATGATAAAAAGAAACATATCAAATGTATGGCTACTAGAATAGCTGAATGGCTAGTGACTTGAGAAAACTACTAGCCACAATGGCCAGCAAGCAAAAAAGTTACCGTAAAGCCCTGGCGTGAACCACAACAATAAATAGCCTACATATACCCTGACTTGTACTATGAGACCATGAGTTATACTATGAGAACAAACAAGTCATTAAGGTCAGGTAGGCCAACTGTTGTTCGCAAACTCACATGCCCTAACCCATTTAACTCCTGCCGTCCTTGTACAATTTATTCTTGTGTATGTTATATGCAGGGCTCTAAATTAACTTTTTCCACCACCAGCCAATTTGGCTAGTGGACATTTTTTCTTACCAGCCAAACAGAAGTTCAACAAGCCATTTTTTTTTTATCTCGCCAAAATAAACTATGCTTTAGGCTATTTTTTTTTATTTTTTTTTATTTTTTTTTAATTATGGTCATTTTGTTCAACTATTTCTACAACACAGATACACCATAGGCCTGCATAAGCTACTATATGCCTACATAATAAGCATATTATAGGCTATATATTTTTTTCATTATTTTTCAACTTCTGCTTTATTTTTTACTTTCATTACTTAGGCATAATCAATTTGATTAGTTTTTGTTCAATTCCTCTGAAAACAGCTGAATCACATCACACAAGCCACTCACATAACAGACCTTTAACATACAGTAGGCTAACCAAGCACACAGCTTAACACTACAAAACCTCACATAGGCCTACGCACACCCCAAGGAAGGAGAAGAGATGAGAGGAGAGAGGAGGAGCTCTTCTCTACCATGCGCAACAAAATGACAAGAAGCCTAGTTTAACTAAAAGTAAATAATATCTCGGGAATATTCGCTTCCGTTGTTACTTCGACAGCTTCGTCGTTGGTTGCTTTTTTTTCTTTCCGATGGCGTGGGCTTTCCAACTTAGTTGCGCCAGGACTCAGTCGGAACATTTCAGAAGACAACTGAACTGACAGCTACGGTCACACTACTCTGACAGTCAGCTCTCCTCCTCTGCCCTTGTCGCTATTTCGTTCCACAGCCACTCATTTTTTAACGTCACTATTATTACGGTTACAATTACTACTAGCATTCACCAACGCACAGAACCTTGCGCATTCTCATCACTCGCACAAAACATAGTCTACAGAACAGAAGTAGCTCTATGCATAATCTGCGTAACTCCTGTTATTGAAACGGCCAGGGCCTCGCTGCTTCAAAAATGCAGCCTGTTACAGCAATGTTCATATAGCAGTAGTGACGTTAAAAAGGTTGTAGCGAAAGCGACGAGAGCATAGGAGGAGAGCTGCCTGTCAGAATAGTGTGAGCGCAGCTTAGCTGACAGAATGTTTTCAATCCTGGCGCGCGCAACAGCATGGAGTTGCCGCTCGCTGCACTGGAAAGCCCACTGTGGGAGGCTACGTCGTGACGCTAGTGTCCATGGGTAATGTAGGGAATCTCGCCGTCTAACGTTCGTCAGAGCAGCGGTTTACCGTTCATAATTTATTGTACTCGGGAACTACTAGCCAAATTGGCGGGTAGGTATTTTTTTCTACTAGCCAAAATGAATTTTCACCCCTGTTTGGCGTGTTGGCGTGTGTTAATTTAGAGCCCTGGTTATATGTGTCATGTAGCTTATATGTAACGGCTCCTATCTCTCTCTCAAACTGCAAAACCAGTTCACCTATGGGCACCAATAAAGTAAACTAAACTGAACTGAACTGAACTGAACAATGCATTTATGTTTGTTTTCTGGTCGACATTATTCATAGGCTACTGTACGTGGCTGACAACATAAACAACAGAGAAAGAGAGAGCAAGAGATGAGGAACAGGAAGAGGAAGGGAGGGGTCATGTCCAGGGCCGGATTAACGCACAGGCTAGACGTGGCTGCAGCCTGGGGGCCCCAACCTCCCAGGGGGGCCCTGATTGGCCAAAAGTGAAAAATTGCAGAATTGTGACAAGATGCAATATTGAGGAATTAATCTGTCGTGCCTAGCACAGTTGGTAGACATGTTATCATTAACTCCTAGCAAGCAATTATGACACTCTCTATTAGGGCTGGGTATCGCAGCCATGTTCCTGTATCGATTCGATTTCGATTCTTAGGGCTTTGAATTGATTAATCACGATTCGATTCAATTCGATTCGATTCATTCTGAATCGATTCAATCCGTTCCCTTCTTGGTGCCAGGATTTCCCCCAAAAGATGCTGTTGCCTATTTTTATATATAAATGTCAAAGGGCTGTGGCTTGACAGTGTTAACAGATTGCTAATTTGTAATAAGTAGGCCTAGGCCTAATTGACTAATACCTACTGGGTATTTTCCATAGACCTAAATTAAACAAAAAGAACAAAAAGAAAAAGAAGCAAAAAATCGATTTTGTGCCCTGTGAATCGATTCTGTGAATTTTAAATGATATCGATCGATTATCGATTGAATCGATTATTTTACCCAGCCCTACTCTCTATACACATTTGTTGCTAAATTTGCCTTCTGGGGGCCCCACAGCAACCTGTAGCCTAGGGGCCCCAGGCCATCTTAATCCGGCCCTGGTCATGTCAACACAACACCATGGAAATAGTTAGAGAAGGTAGGTCTACTCTGCACACTGGGGAGCAATGCCTGCCGAAGATCCAGGGTGATGGAAACATTGCCGTTTTAATTTATTAAAGTTTATTTATTAGAGCGCACTAACCCAGTGTGCAGAGTGCAAAGTCAAACCAACCTTCTTCAACTACTTGACGCATTTGTCTGGCACCTACAGCAAGTGACCTTGCATGTGGGCACCTGACCTTACCCAAAACTCCAACACCATGAAAACAGCCCTGGTGAAAGAATCAAGTCTAG
>NC_085874.1:45510191-45527691 GCF_034702125.1 Engraulis encrasicolus | reverse complement strand
AGACAGACAGACAGACAGACAGACAGACAGACAGACAGACAGACAGATAGCCAGACAGACAGACAGACAGACAGACAGACAGACAGACAGACAGACAGACAGACAGACAGACAGACAGACAGACAGATAGACACACAGACAGTCAGAGAGGCAGAGACATGCAGACACAAAGAGAGGGAGATGCAATACTTCAGTACAGTCAAAAAGTCCAAATATAAAAAATGTACCGCCACTACTTCAGTAGACTGACTAGACAAGACATGCATAACTCAGTTGCAGATGTTGCCTTCATGCAAATATTCATGAAAATGAAGGAGGAGGATGTGAACAACAGGTAGCACAAATGTTCATAATGAACGTGGACTTGGAGGGAGGGGAAAAAGTGAAAGCATGAAGGAATTTGCAGCCTCAAGGTGTGGGGAGGGAGGGGTGAGAATTTAACCAGGGCAGGCAGCAGGCCTTGGTTTGTGCATGTCCTGTGGTAGCTTTTTGTGATACGCACCGGATTCTCATGTGCCCTCTGCTTGTAGGGTAGACCGATTAAAGTTGAGTAGAGGGTACCGTTGAGGTAAATCAAATATACTGTGTAACAACAAGACTCTGATCTGATTCCAAAGTGTAGGCATAACATAAATGACAGTCCCAAAACATTTGGTGACCATATCAAAGATTGTGTAATCTCTGGTTATGTTGACATTCGCTTCTTGTCATACCTTTGTGCTTTGTCCCACATCGCTGGCCGTAGCCTCGTACAAGTAGATGTACATGTGCATGAGAATCCGGTGTGCATCACAAAAGCTACCACACCCACAATGCAAGTGTCAGCTAGAGTGTCTACGCCGCCTGCGAGTGTCTTCCCAGGTCACCCTGTCTGTCTGACGCTGGCTGAGGAGACAGGTCATAGGTCTGGTGGCAGTGGTGGGTGGAAGGGGCGCTACGCTACCAGTTTCTTCACATTACATTACATTAGGCAGACGCTTTATAACCAAAGCGACTTTCCAAAGAGAATCACACACAGACTTTTCTAGAACATTCAGTGCCTGACCTTCCTTCCAGACCCTGCCTTGTGAGAGATAAGCGCCATATGGGAGCGAGGCTTGCATTCCTCAAACAGAGAGACAGACAGACAGAGAGAGAGACAGACAAACAGAGAGACAGACAGACAAACAGACAGACACACATACAGACACATAGATAGACAGACAGACAGACAGACAGACAGACAGCTGAAGGTTTTGGATGTTGCCAGGGCATGAAGAGAGCCGTGTGCCAATTACTCTTGTTATTTAAGACTGAAATGAGTGTAATTAACTACTAATAAGCGTAAATCAACACACCCTGAGACACTACGCTCACGCTTGAATTAAATTGTATGACAGGCAGAAAAAGAACAGATGCCACTCACAACCTCGAGCCAAATCACTTGGATGATTTTTTTGTTTTGTTTTGTTTTGTTTTGTTTTCGGAGGTGTTGGTTGACTTGAAACTGACATTCCTAGATTCGGCTTTGGCCCATCTGATGGATGTAAAGAGGAGGACAGCGCACATCATGCATGACAAACTTTGAGGGCCTCATCATCAGTGTAATTTGCATATGGTGCAAATTATGTATAAATTAAGCTTGTCCATGAAAGTGACCCAAATTAAGATATGAGGTGCAATTTTTTTCTGGGTTGCCTTGAGCAAAAGGGAAAAAAGCATAGCAATTTATTCTCCGAAGAAAGAGAGAGAGCGCTAGAACTAGAGTGCGTGACTGCCCTCATTTCTTTTGTGGTTTTAGGAGTACAACATTGCTCAGTCTGGAATAAGCCATACAGGAAGAGGCTTTCGTCTAGATATTGCACAGTTTCCTGTCCAAAAGGGTGCATTTGTTGCTAGAAATATTACAACTTTCTTTAGGGCTATCCATGTTCTCAGCAAAAACAAGGGCGCAGAAGGCGGGAGACCCCATTTCCAAAAGAGGAATCTGTGCAGCCGCACACAAATAAAAGGTGCAGCATCTTCCTACTATGTGCAATAAGGTTACATATCCAGATGCCCATTACAACCGCACTTCTGCAGACAAATAACTTGTCACATAACATTTGCACACAAAAAAGAACTACGCCACAAAAAAGGGGGAAAGCTGAAAACTATTTGTAGGTGACAGTCAATGATCATCTTCTAGCCACCTCCTAAGGCAGGACAGAAAAAAACAACCAAAAAACAACAACAAAATATCAACTTACAATAGTTATGCGATGCCTCTTTACTGAGTGGGAGCCCTTCATCCTTGCATTGGCAATCTGAATGGCATTGAAACACACCGCTCGCCCGTATTTGTGTTGACTGCCACTCATTGATCCGCCGGTTATCAGTGATGTGCAGGGAAGCGTAAAACCATTTTGGGCACCTGCCTTTCGGCTTAAACTAACTAACTACGAGGGAGAAATGTCCTGAGCTCGCACGTTGGCTGCCTCTCTATCCTTATTGCTCACGGTGCAGCCCTGAGAATCTAGGTTGCTTCTGGGCACCCTCAATGACGCTATTAATAATGATCATTGCACACGCATGCCCTGGGTGAAACTGCGCAATCGCCAGCAGGTAAGCTTGCACACATGTGCGCAGTTGGGGAGGGTAATACCTTTGGTATAGGAGCGCGCATAAGTGGATGTGAACACATACGTACAAGTAGTATTACTGGGCATACAGACTGAGACTCCCAACGGAGTTCGCTCCCGGACGTGCGGTCCCCGGTGTTTCTATCACTCCCGGACTTGCGGTCCCCACCCGATTATATTTCACGTATTATACTGCCACATACAAGCAATTTAGGGTTAGGTTTAGGTTTAGGGTTAGGGTTAGGTTTAGGGTTAGGGTTAAGGTTAGGGTTAGGTTTAGGGTTAGGGTTAAGGTTAGGGTTAGAAACAAAAAACTAACATCAACAAGATAACTGGCTCCGTAATATGGCGGTGGTACCGTTAGTCTGGCTAGTGGGAGCGAGATGAAATGGGAGTGTAATGAGATGGGAGCGTGAATCTGGGAATCTATTACTGTAGGGAGAATACCCACTGATTTCCTGCGCCCAAATAGAGCTAAATGAGAAAACTTGGAGCAGGAAATATATGTTTTGACCAGCCCCACACGAGACATTATGGAACGTGTTAAGGGGATGCGAGGTTGGTCACGAGAGGCTACCACATCACTTTTGCATTTGTCAAGCACACGACACTGTTAAGCTTCGCGTGACCTACATTAATTAGGAGGACTAGCAGCTACATCAAGGTGGTATTAGATGGGTCATCTTAAAAGCAGTCAGGATAAACATTAGACTTGTCGGCACTTTAGTCACCGACATGGTACCAAAACACTCACAGCTGTCCAAAACAACTTCAGAAAAAGTCCACTCACTGCATCAACCTTCATGTTTTGGACACCAAGGCATTGCTTTATCAGTTGCCCATCGGCATGCGTGTTTACTGTGCACAGTTAAACTAGGCCTATCTTTAGGTAAAGGGGCGCATCTTTCCCTACGCAAGTCAAAATGCACTGCTCATGAAATCAATACAAACACACAACTTCCGATATGCGTCATCACCACCACTAGTCACAATACCTGATGATACCCAGAGCAAAGTGGAATGGTATCCGCTAACTGGAGCACTTGTTTGAAATGCAATTAAATTAAACTATATACGAAGAGTTGTCAGCTTACTCAAACTGGCCATAGTTCAGCGATAAGAGTGTACGTTAGTGCACAAATGTCATTCTTTTCTCCAGGTAACCTAGCTTAAAAGCACACAAGAAAACATGAGCCGGAGGACAAACTGGGAAAGGTAAGGTAGATAGATCACCATGAGAGCGCACGACATACACACTCACTCCGCATACTTACATTTTCAGTGTCACGTTCATTGACCGTAGGTAGTGGTGTTCTTGTTGACATTTTACAGTCAGAATATCCGAAGTGGTTGGTTGCGAGTCACGGTTTGGTTTTGCAGCACCTTACTTGAATGGTTGGAAAGCGACCCTCCAGTTGTTGATGAAGACCATGGATTCGATCGACATCAGAGGCAAGACAATCAAATCCAAGGATAACACAGGTCGGAAAGTAACCCGAATCCAGATTAAGGAAATAAATTCAAGAACCGCATTACAGTAGCTGGGTGTGCTATATACTCCACACGTAGAACAAGCGGAGACTTGACAACTCCTGAAAAAAAGTTGAGCGATCAAATGGCATAACAGTCTTCTATTGAGAAGTATTCTCTGTTAAAAGAAAAAAATCTTCTTGATGTTAATGTTGGTAACTCCAGACAAAACACTTAGTAGACCCCCGTAAACTGCACACAGCGTTCAGACAAGGAAAAGGGGAGGGGAGGGGGAAGTTCGCGTAAACCGGTCTCAGAATCTTCTGTCAAGTTTTGCTGTCTAACTTCCTGCAAATGTTCCAAGCCACGAAGCTCCAACAGAAACGTTCCTCCCGGTTTATGTCTGCATATTAGGCCCAAAACTAGATTAAAATCCTCTCATCGCGACAGTAGACACAGCTTTGCTAGATAGCTAGATCCAAGATGGCTGCTCACTTGCAGAAGAGTGCCAAGCCAAACCCAACAGCTAGAGAGGAAGTGAGGACAGAAACGGCTTTAAGCTCATTGGCGCTGTAGCAAGAGAAGCGCTGTTTGTTGTTGCTAGGGTGATTACTGGGTAGAAAAAAAAATCTATCAATACCTGTTGTAGGCCAACTAACTTACGTAGCTGTGTTGAAGGCCGTCATGAAGATAAACTCCTTGTCACCCCAATGGATAAGTGTGCAATGCAATAGGTTCCTGTTGTACATTTCTAAAAACTATCAAAGAGCAAGTGTTATGTTCCTTGATACTATGTAACAACTACAACACGTGATAGGATCTTCTTTGATACTCTGTAACAACTAGGCTACTATAACACGTGGTAGGGTTTTAAAAAAATGATCAGACTGACGGACCCACTGTTCCTGTCCCTATCACCTCCTGTGTAGACTATTAGGTTAGGCCTAAAATCTGGGCCAGTCATTTTTTGTTACTAACCACACACTCAGGTCAAAGTGGCTTGTAAGGTGTTTCCACGTAGCAGGATAATTTTTTAGCAGGGTGTTGTTTTTCTCCTGTTCAGGTGTAAATGCATCATGTGCATAAAAATAAATCCTCCATTGTAACAAATGTGTTTCAGACCCCTAAATAGGATATTTTTTACTCCTGCTTTTTATACCTGGATTTTAGAGATCTGCTATGTGGAAACGGAAGGCCAAAACCAATGCAAAACCAATGCAACCAGGAGGGGAAAAATCCACATATAGCCTACATATAAAAATTTCCAGCTACGTGGAAACAGCACCTAAGTTGGTCTTTTCTACCAGCTCTTAAAATTTCACCAGCGTTTGGCTGGTTGGTTGGTGTTAATTGATCCCCCCCCCCCCCCCCCCCCCCCCCCCCCCCCCCCCCCTGCGAATAGGGCCTAATTATGAACAGGCAAAGGGAGAGAGCTGTCACAGACTCAAACACACACCTTCAACTTCCTATGTGAAGAAGACTTGGGAGGGAGTGTCGGCTAATGTGTAGAGTTCAATCACATGTCAAGCCTGACCTCACCCACTTCTACAAAGCTGTCATTGTATGGGCCAGAACAGAACAGCTCCTCAAACAACCACTCCTCCTCTCCCACACTCTCCTTCAGATCAAACCCCATCCATATGTCTGCCGAATCCACCGACACAGGAAAGCTCGCGCCCACATTGTCATGGCTGTTTCCTTAATTTCCCGGTTGAGCTTTTGTTGTGTGTAGGCAGTAGCCTACAGAAATAATTTAAAAAAAACAATGCATTTAACATAGGCCCTATCTGTATTAGATCATGCAAGTTTTCTTTCTACAAGTTTAGACTACTTACTTACTATTATTACAGTCAAATATAGTATTGGGTCTATATAATATCCAATTGTGTTAAACTAATTACAGGCCTAACACAGTAGGCCTAATAATAATAATAACAATAATAGGCATGAACAACATCAAAGCTATTAAAGGGACAGTTTGGTCAATTTCAACATGCAGTTGTATTGCTCACGCTACCCTTGACTTGTCAGTACCTGGTGATGCCACATTTTTCGTCCCAGCCCTTTCCGAGATATGAGCAATTCTAATGGGGGCAGCGTTTGTTTACATTTTTAAAAAATGAAACATAGGCCAACTCCAAATATTTTCCCAAAAGGTATTGCTGTTTGCTAGTTGTCTGCTGATGTTTTATAACCTTTTGGATGTGTTTGGGAATAAATAAAAATGTTTTTTTGAAATGTAAACAAAGAGCTGCCCCCATTACAAGGACCAGGATCTCGGAAACGGCTGAAGAAGAAGAAAAAAAAATTTCAGGCACTGACAAGTCCAGGGTAGTGTGAGCATTACAACTGCATGTTGAAATTGACCAAACTGTCCCTTTAATATTAATATTGTAGTCTATGACAATTCACTTCTGTTCAGGGCAATAAGACTCTTACCTGACTCTTGCCATCTGATATGCTCTCGCATACTTAGACTCATCTACCACAGAAAATGTAGGAAGGGATTGTGCAGCATCTACTTTCCAGAGCTGTATCTGCTACTTTCTAGTGGATGGCTCTATCTAGTGGTATATTACGGTATTGCTATGTCCCTGTAGGTTGTTTACCTGCTGCATGCCTGCTGGCAGTGTCATGAAGAAGACTGAAAGTCTGTTCTTGTCCGTCCCTGTAAACAAAATACACGCACTGTCTTTAACACATTTCACACGCGACAAAATAGATACAGTAGTCTATGTTTGTCTATGTTTTGCTAAAACAAATCCATGGTTCCAGCGAGCTACTGCAAATCCTGGCAGCTTTGTAATGATGGTGGATTCAGGTCTCTCAGAAATGATGCTATCTAGCCTACCTATGTAGGGCCTACCGTCAAGGGCGCCGGAACGATTTTAAAAGCGGTGGTGCATTTTTTTTTCTCATTTAAAAAAAAAAATATTAACAATGTTACCGCTGCTGCACTCCACTCATTTGTCTTCAGTAAAAGTTGAGAAAG
Organism: Engraulis encrasicolus; assembly: GCF_034702125.1. Classification (NCBI taxonomy): domain Eukaryota; kingdom Metazoa; phylum Chordata; class Actinopteri; order Clupeiformes; family Engraulidae; genus Engraulis; species Engraulis encrasicolus. The sequence continues at coordinate 45,520,629 of NC_085874.1, read as the reverse complement.
CCTCATTTAGGAAGCCCAAAAGTGGGGATACAAATACACCACTGCATCCCCCTTACTGGCACCTATAGGAATACATACGAAAGCTCTGAATAGATTTTCATTATGCACACGTCACACCGAAACACACAATTATCCCACACATCCTCTCTCTCTCCCTCTCCCTCTCCTTCTCTCTCTCTCACTCACACACACGCACACGCACACGCACACACACACACACACACACACACACACACACACACACACACACACACACACACACACACAGGCTTCTGATACGCTCCTAGTTGCACTTGTGGAGGTGTGGGAGTTGTAAAGATCGTTTATGTGCTAAAGTCTTACCCTTGGAGTGTAATTTACAATGCTGATTACACAACAGCAAAGCAGCAAATGATTTACTTGGTAATGTTCTTAGTGAGTTGTTGCGATTAGATGTTGCTGTTAGACTAAGTGGGCAGTTTGTAAGTTGACACTGTCTGAGGATGCTGTCTGTCTTACAGCACTTTTTTGTGGTCTTTTTGTGTGACTTACATGTTTTGTGGTTTAAGGCCTACCTGATAACATGGATAAACTGCATACGCATGCTTCACATTATCCTTTAATACTTTTCTGTGTTGAGCATTCCAAGAAGAACAAACACAGGCCTAAATGGAAATAGGTGTGTGTGTATTTGTGTTCTTGTGTGTGTGTGTGTGTGGGGGGGGGGGGGTCAGTGCATAATTTGATTAGCCTGCTTGGGAGTTACATGTTGCCTACTTGGACGTTTCATTCACTGTAGCCTACTGAGAAGATTCAGTGTTTGTCTAGAGCTATAGCCTACTCAAGATTCAAGATTCAATAATTTATTGTCATTGTCAAAAGGCAACGAAATTGTGTTTGGGGTACAATACTTAGCAGGAGGTTTTCAAGTAAAGAGGTAAAAAGTGACACCAGTGCTTGACCACCACCACCACCCCCCATCCCACTTAAAGTGCAGCAGAGATTAAGTGCATAATGCTCGACACCCCCCCCACCCCTCTCTCAAACAAACACACACACACACACACACACACACACACACACACACACACACACACACACACACACACACACACACACACACACACACACACACACACACACACACGGAAATGTCCAAAGGATAGATGAGTAACATTTTAGGCACATTTTACTCCATCTCAGACTTTGAGTTCTCCAGACAATGTTGTTTGTCTTTCTTTAATCTCAATGTCATCTTTTCATATGTCGTCAAAGTGAATGTTTGTTCCTCACTCCTAAGGACTAGCCCACAGGGCAAAGTCCAGTTAATATGTTATCACTGGAACCTGCCCATGCGCTCATCTCCTGCGGCAACAGGTGCACGAGAGAGCACTAGAGAAGGCGTCAGGCGTTGACACTGGGACTTGGAGAAGGACACGCGGACACTTTAAATAGCCTTGCACCGAAATGGATAAAAGTGGAGAAAATCTCTACGAGGAGGTTGGTCAGGAAAATGCCTACGAAAAACCGGACCCCATACCGGAACCTCAGTATGTTAATAACCAGGCAATTTATGAGGATCCGGCAGACCCCAAAGACGCGATTTACACGGAGGTTGCCATTCACTCATCACCAGAACCAGAGCCCGCCGCTTCACCTCAGTATATGAACACAGAGCCGGCGGCTTCGCCCGAGTATATCAACACACAAGAGCCCATCTACGAGGAGCATCCAGCTGACAAGGCACAGGCGGGCAGCAGCTCTTCCAGTGAGGATGAAGCGGAGAAGGCAGAAGAGGCCCAGCCGGTGGCCGCAGCACTGGTTGCAGATGAAGAAGCTGTTCCAATGGCAGTCAACGGAGACGCAAGTCTTTCCAGGAGGTCATCTTCATCTTCTTCAGCGTCTTCCGAGCACAACGCTGACCCGTGCGACGACCCGCCACTTCACGAGGACAACGCGGATGATGGCCTGCTCATGGCCTACACGAGACCGGATTCGTCTCCGGAACCCGAGGAAATCGTTGACTACAGCCTCAAACCAGTGGAAAACAATGTAGTCGAGGAGACCCCACCAGCCACTGATCCTGACACGCCAGAAGTCGCTCTTTTCGTTAAGGTATTCCTGAAAAAATGAAGGCAAATGTGTCGCGTTGCCATTGTATCTCCAAAATGTTACATTTATTTCAAATTCACGACAAAGAGTGAAGGTCGTTTTTTAGGCGTGGTTGCATGATAATGGTTACAGCCTGTGACTAGTTGACTATGCTGCATGACCTTTGAACTATGTTGCTCACCTCTCACAGCCATAGGCCTACGCAGCCGTGGATAAATCTGAAACAAAAAAGTAGACATAACAGCTGCAGATCAAGAGACAAATACTGATGCAAACATTGTGATATTTTCTGTTTACAATATTTTCAACAGTGAAAAGCTATGCCCAAGAGATAGGCCTACTGAGTCATATAAGGCCCTGGTGTTTCATTTTAATTCACACATTTAAAAGATGAGCCTCAGGCAAAACAGTCAAATATTTTACCATAACCAAAATTATTGCATGCATAATTGCCCAGATAGGTTCAAATAGCCTACAAGGCATTTGCATGTATGGGTGCAAGTTAGTGGAGTGTGAAGATATGCAACTGACACACAAGGCAGTTCATTGTCAACATCAGGATTTGGGGCGAACAGCTGTGATTCACTCAGCTGCTTTTGTTGGGCGTTTTCCCCTATATAGTGCTCTCAGGAATCCCAGGCGCTGACTTCTGAGAGTTGGAGATGACAATAGCACTCGTGCTCCGGGCGACCCTGTGCCGCAAGAGTGTTTTAATCATTAACCCTGTTAACTGTACAGTCATGGAAACATGGCTGAACCCTGTGGTTGAACAAACGAACCCGGCGGGTCCCTCTCTTTACTCTTGCGATAGTGTAGGGGAGAACTATAATGAGAGCAGAGGGGTCACATTGCTGATTGAGTAACTGTGATTGCAACTGAGATTGTGAATAATGTATTTCAAGCTGTGTTTCTCTCTGGGACCTTGTCAGAAAAAGAAGCTGTTTCTAAAACAATGACCAAAACTTCTGTTAAGGTGAATTATTAATTTGGAGTTAAACATGGTGAGCAATTTCATTACAATAATGCTCTTATTTCGTGGCCTACCACAAGACATCATCACAAGACAGAATGTGCTCCTCGATCATTAGGTAGGCCTTTTTTGGTAGTGATGGCAAACTGCCAACACATGTATTTGTTAGCTGTCTTGATGGACAGACATAAAAAGTATATACAGTATATTAGAAATATGATACAAAGATTAGGCTATTATTAATGTGTATTAGCACTATATTTTTAATAATATATTTATTAATAGAATTGGTTTCCCATGCAATTCCATGACACATGGAGAAACCATAGACAGCTGAATAGCTGGCTCTGACAGATCTGTCTTTATCTATTACAACCTGTAGGGAGTAGATAGAGGCATTCATCACTTTGTTATCTGCTTACAATCAGAAAATTGCATGAGCACACACACGAAAGCACAAACTACACTACACTGCACTACACTGCACTACACTACACTATACTGCATGCACGTCCGCACGCACGCATTCTCACACACACACACACACACACACACACACACACACACACACACACACACACACACACACACACACACACACACACACACACACACACACACACACACACACACACGAGAGAGAGAGAGAGAGCGAGAAACACACAGGACCACTAATAGCCTTATTATATGGAATACCCTCGTGGCAGCTGGCAGGTGAGGAAATAATCATAATAAATGTGTTGAACTTGCCGCATTCAGCCAGGGTCTATCCCTTCCTCATTGTACCTGGCCATGGGTGTGGATCATTTGTAACATTGGAGTTATATACCTGTCACAGTGTCACATAATGTAACCCTGGCATAGATTTAACAGAAATGTGCTTGTATGAAGAGAGAGAGAGAGAGAGAGAGAGAGAGAGAGAGAGAGAGAGAGAGAGAGAGAGAGAGAGAGAGAGAATGGGTGTGGATCATTTGTAACATTGGAGTTAAATATACCTGTCACAGTGTCACATAATGTAACCGTGCCATAGATGTACCAAAAAGTGGGCAAATATGGAGAGAGAGAGAGAGAGCGAGAGAGAGAGAGAGAGAGAGAGAGAGAGAGAGAGAGAGAGAGAGAGAGAGAGAGTGGGGGAGTTAATATACCTGTCACATAATGTAACCGTGCCATTATGTACCAAAAAGTGTGCTTGTATGGAGAGAAAGAGAGAGCGTGAGGGGGAGAGAGAAAGAGAATATATGTCAGTCTGGACAATGAAAGTAATGATGGCAATGATGTTTGTTATGCTAGTGCTTTCCCCTGATAAAAGAGCAAATTGTGGGCACATATTAATACTTTATATTTACGTACATTTATATTTATATTTTGTTCTAAATAAAAGGAAGCTGATTACTTACACAAAATTGGGGCAAAGTACAGTAACTGGCTTGGGAAACGATGGGTTCATTTAACTGATCACTGTCATGTTAATGATGCTGTAGTAAGTTGTACAGGGTCAATGTTTGCCCCAGGTTAATGGATGTGACAGCAGTAATTGCCACCTATAAAACGTTTGGAATGTTATTTAGAAAGTAAAAAGCCAGTGTTAATATAACTCTTAAAGTGTTAATATAATTCTTAAAGAGTTACTTACCGTAAGATATCATTTGGTCTGAACAAAAAATAAAGTTACTCGTTGGTCAATGGAACACTTTCAGAGTTAATTCTACTACATATTGTGAGAGCTTTAGCGTTAAAACACTGACCACTTGTGGAATTTGTATGCAGAATTTTGGCACCATTGTTCAGAGTTATTTTACTGTCCACAATGTTGTGAATAGTCAATCAGGATTTATAGTATGTGTTTATGACACCCATACTTTACTGTGTAGGCCAGGGGTGGGGAACCTTTTTCATTCGAGGGGCCACTTCAAATTACACCAAGGACCGTAAAACTCCTCCGAAGGCCATACTATGAATACAAACCAGGATTTCCCCCTGCATTTTAGACCTATATTGAAAGCAGCCACATTTAAAACCGACCCCACCTTCTCTAGAAGCCCTGAATGTAATTTAATTGTAGTGCAAATGGACTTTCTAAGAGTCCTTTAAAAATATGTCATATCTCATGTGAAGTTGCATAACATTAAAATTATATCAGGGGCTGGATAAAATGGCCCCTGGGGCCGTCGAGACATAGGTTCCCCACCCCTGGTGTAGGCTCTAGGGCCGATTCCTGTCAGTTTGGCACCTTGGGTGTCTGTGAACATAGTTGGCCTTAGGGAGGCAAATTAGCGATTAATTCATTAATCATTAGTTGATAGCCTTATCGATCGATAATTGTGAACATAGTTGGCCTACATCTTTTGGAGCAGAGCTGATATAGCACCTATATACTGACTGTAGACGAATAATCAATATCAATGTACTGTAAATGCGTTATTTTACTTGACGTTTCAGTTATGTGGGACTGTCTGGCGCTATTGGTTAAGACATTTGGCGTCCTTGGCGAGAGAGCCTTGCTTGCCTATGCCTACTAGCCTGATTATCATCGACTTTCAAATCTCTTCGAGACTTGGTCTGACCAAGAGCATAACAATTAACATTTCTCAAACAGCATGGTTGACTCGCCTCCCTTGGTATATGCTAATGGTTAAGTGGGAGGAGTTCCCGATTTTTCGGGAGCTCAGAAGGTACTTTCATTGCTCTTGACCTGACTAGGAGCAACGCTAAGGGTGTTGTGTCACTAGGAGGGCACGGCCTGGCTAATGCCTACAGCGTCTGTCCTGGTATGCTGTTGCATTAGCATTGCACCACTAGAGGAAGCTGTCATGCCGTTGCTGTGCACAGGTGAAGGAGCTGCATTCAATTGCAATATAGGCCCTTTCTCAATGCCCAGTGTTCTAGCCTTGCCAGGACGTGAAGCGCCCAGTGATTGGATACTCTTTGGTGAACTCTTTTGGCGGAGTATCCAACCACTTTCCTTTTGCATTTGTTTTTTTGTGAAGCACATTGAGTTGCACCTGTGTATGAAATGCGCTATAAAAATAAATTTGACTTGACTTGAGAAAGAGCCCCAGACTGTCCACATAAGCTGCTGGACAGAAAGGGATGTGATCCATAAAAGTCTGCACACTGTATTTTATACTTTTGCGCTTTCTCATATCCATAATGAGTCACCTATGTAGACTAGGCATTTATTTTTTTTGTGATCAACAGTTTTCATTTTATTGAGACGTTTTGAGAGTACAAAGGTCAGTAAAAGTGGTATAGTGTGTGAATGATTACACAATATAAACTAAATAAAATAAATGCATTCCCCAAAAACAAAACAAAACAAAGAAAACACTTACACATAAGAATAAGTAAGTTAAATGAGACACGGGATAAGACCAAATGAAAAGGGAAAAGGGGGGGGGGGGGTAGACTGGGCATTTCTATAGCATGACACTTAAAACTTCCCTTCCTACCAATAGCTTTAGAAAAAAAACCTACACAGAATAATATATTTTAAATCCACAATCTCATAATGACAGCACACCAGAAATGGGTGGACTATTTGATGGTCTGGCACCAAGTTACATTGTGGTGTCTTTGACCTGGTCCTAAATTAAGGCAAAGTGAGCATCTGTGTGTGTGGCCCATATTCTGTACACAGTAAGTTATGCAGTGATGATTCAACATTCACAGTGTAGGACCACTATAGTGTTAAGCTAAGGTTATATTGGACTAAACGCAACACAATTTACCATGGCATGTAGTGAAGCCAAAGTTAAAGTCAAAGTGAACGTTATTGTCAAAAAATCTATGTAATAGGTTTTACACATTAGATTGAAATTTCGCTTGACCAGCCTCCAATGTCAAGTCAAGTCAAATTTATTTCTATTGCGCATTTCATACTCAGGTGCAACTCAATGTGCTTCACATAAAAAAAGAAAAAGAAAAAAGTCAAAAGAACATTTACAACACCAACATTAAAAACATATGGTAAATAGAAAAACATAAAAAGAACAATACATTTTTAAGAAATGTGTTTAAAACATTCAGATAAAAACATATGGTAAGAAATAAACATAGAGATAAAAAATGATATAAAATGCGAGCTAGTTAAAAGCATCTGAAAACAGCTTTGTTTTGAGTCTAGATTTAAAGGTATCAATAGTCGGTGCATTTTTTACGTTATCTGGAAGCTGGTTCCAAAGCTTTGAAGCATAGAAGCTAAAGGCTGCCTCTCCACACTTTGTTTTGACTTTTGGAATCACCAGCAAATTCTTCTCTGTAGACCTTAGTGACCTGGTTGGTGCATACAGCTGAAACATATCCAGTATATATGTGGGTCCCATTCCATTTAATGATTTAAACACAAGTAGCATTGCCTTAAAATCAATTCTGTAGCTTACTGGGAGCCAATGCAGCGATCTTAAAATTGGAGTAATGTGGTCGAACTTCCTTGTTTTTGTTAGAACCCTTGCTGCTGCATTTTGTACAAGTTGAAGCTGTTTAATGGTCTTTTTGGGGAGGCCAATAAAAAGACTGTTACAGTAATCAACCTTACTAGAAATGAAGGCATGTATTAGCTTCTCCAGGTCATGTTTAGACATAAGGCCCCTAAATTTAGAGACGTTTTTTATGTGATAAAATGCAGACTTAGTAATAGCTTTCATGTGACTGTTGAAGTTTAGGTCACTGTCAAAGAGGACCCCAAGATTTTTAACTGTTTCCCTTGCTTTCAGTCCCTTCGTTTCAAGGATAGTAGCAATCTTTTGTCTCTCCTCTCTTTTCCCAAATATAATTACTTCAGTTTTATCTGTGTTCAGCTGGAGGAAATTGTGAGACATCCATTTGTTAATTTGGTCAATGCAATGATAGAGTGATTCAAGGGGGGTGTAGTCATTGGGGGACATAGATAAGTAGAGCTGGGTATCATCCGCATAGCTATGGTAATTTATGGAGTTATTCTCGATAATGTGTCCCAGTGGCAGCATATACAGATTGAACAGTAGTGGTCCCAGAATGGAGCCCTGGGGGACACCACAATTCAGGGACATTGGTGATGAGGTATGTCCTCCAATGGTGACAAAAAAACTTCTTTGTTCTAAGTACGATTTTAACCAGTTGATTACTATGCCTGTAAAGCCCACCCAGTGTTCCAGTCTATGTAGTAATATGGCATGATCAACTGTGTCGAAAGCTGCGCTTAAATCTAATAGCACCAGGACGGATGATTTGCCAGCATCAGAATTCAATCTTATGTCATTCATAACTTTAATAAGAGCTGTTTCGGTGCTGTGGTAGGCACGGAAACCTGATTGAAACTTATCAAGGCAGCTGTTAGACATTAGAAAGGCAGTTAATTGGTTAAAAACTATTTTCTCTATTATTTTACCCATGAGTGGTAGATTGGATATGGGCCTATAGTTGTTAAGTACCAGTGGGTCCAGGTTGTTCTTTTTCAATAAGGGTTTCACAACGGCTTCTTTCAGACAGCCTGGGAATATGCCTGTTTGTAGTGAGGTGTTGATGATCTGAAGTACATCTGGTGATATTAGATGTAAGACGGATTTGAAGAAGGCTGTTGGTAGAATATCTAAGTCAGATGTAGAGGAGCTAAGACTTTGTACTGTTCTATTAAGAATGTCCACATCAGCTAAATGAAAATTTCTCATGAGGTTATGATTTAACTTCACCGTAGCAAGTTGGTCCGAATCTTGGGCCGGTTGCACATGTGTGAGTATGTTGGTACGTATTTTTTCAGTCTTTCCTTTGAAAAAGGATGCAAACTCATTGCATTTGCTGACTGAGAGGAACTCATAGGGCATTTGATTTGGGGGCCTTGCTAGCTTTTCCACAGTGCCAAACAGGACGCGTGCATTATTAATATTTCTGTTAATTATGTCAGAGAAAAAATATTGTCTAGCTTTAGAAACTTCTTGGTTGTATTTCGAGAGTGTGTGTTTATAGATTTGATAGTGGACTTCAAGTTTGGATTTACGCCACTGTCTTTCAGCCCTTCTGCATTCTTGCTTTAGCAATATAACTGTGGGATTCATTCTCCAAGGTGCTTTTTCATGTCCCACTTTTTTTTTTTTTTTTTTTTTTTAACTAACATATAGATAAGACATTGACAATGACGCAAATGTATTTTCTAAGGTTCCTTTACAAAATATGCCATATTTCATGTGAAGCTGCATTAAAATTATATCGGTGGCTGGATAAAACGGCCTCAAGGGCCGCAAATGGCCTTCGAGACCTAGGTTACCCACCCCTGATGTAGGGTAAGGATATCGGTCCGATATTTGCATATTTTAAGTGTATCGTATCGGCCAATACGCGAGTGGTTTTGGCCGATACGCAATATTTATTATTTTATGTAATTCTGTTTTTTTTTTAAAGCACCAAGACACTTTATTTTTGTATTACTTGATTGTTAGACATAACTTGATTGTTAGAGTGGGTGTTTAAATGTTACAAGTTCTACCTCAATTTGATAATGTTAAAGGAATGTTTATTTTTTTTAACTTGAGACATGGAATATTTGTCATTTTTTAACCCATATCGGCCCCAAATATCAGGTATCGGAAATCGGTTATTGGCCAAGGGTGATGGGGAAAAAAAAATCGGCCATTAAAAAACCTGTATCGGGCGACCCCTAATGTAGGGTATGCTAAAAAGAAACACGTCCACCTCACAAGCAGAAGCAGAGCCTCACAAGCAGAGCCTCATGCCTCATTGATGAGGGAATCTTGTCCTCCTGGGTTTCAGAGGGGCCGATATCAGATGTAACCCAGCAAGGACCTGCAGCCCTACGACATCTACAGCTACATCTGTGGAGAGAGAGAGAGAGAGAGAGAGCAGGAGAGAGAGAGAGAGAGAGAGAGAGAGAGAGAGAGAGAGAGAGAGAGAGCAGGAGAGGGAGAGAGAGAAAGAGAGAGAGAGCAGGTGATTGAGAGAGAGAGAGAGAGAGAGAGAGCATGAGCAGGAGAGTGAGAGAGCGACAGAGAGAGAGAGAGAGCAGGAGAGTGAGAGAGAGAGAGAGAGAGAGAGAGCAGGAGAGTGAGAGAGAGAGCATGAGAGGGAGAGAGAGAGAGCATGAGAGGGAGAGAGAGAGAGCAGGAGAGTGAGAGAGAGAGAGCAGGAGAGAGAGAGAGAGAGCAGGAGAGTGAGAGAGAGAGAGAGAGCATGAGAGAGAGAGAGAGAGAGAGCATGAGCAGGAGAGTGAGAGACTGGGGACGGCTGGCTGGACGGGCATTAAAAATGCATGTTGCTCATTCCTCCACATCGGGTTTCTGGGACAGGCACACGTCACAGCACAGCACACCACACTACACAGAGGGGGACCAGCCGCAGTAGCAAGGGTGTTACTCTCACGGGATGTGTTTTGTGTGTGTGTGTGTGTGT
>NC_085874.1:45482691-45507691 GCF_034702125.1 Engraulis encrasicolus | reverse complement strand
GTGCGTATATGGGGTGAGCTCCTCCCCCTTGTCAAAGCCTGACACCTAGTCCCTCTCGCTGCTGCACACACACACACACACACACACACTCACACAAACACACACACACACAGGCACGCGTGCACACACTCCCCTACCAGTGGGAACCAGATATCTCTCTCTCTCTCTCTCTCTCTCTCTCTCTCTCTCTCTCTCTCTCTCTCTCTCTCTCTCTCTCTCATCGGACGGCCGGGTGGCCCTGTGAACATCCACAGTCCAGACCTGCTGCCTTGATGATCAAACTCACAGCCTGACAGGAAAAGCTTGTCTTGTCCTCTTGCTAATAATAACAAACAACACAAAAGGCTCCTCAACTCAAGTAAACAAGGCCTGTAAGGAGTGGAGAGTGCTGATCTGCTGACCAAGTGCCTTGGCTGATTGACTGACTGACTGACTGACTGGCTGACTGATTGACTGACTTGAGGATGTGAGACTTAAGGAACTGCATGGATGTACTCTTGTAGTTCCCATGGACTGGTCTTAGAGATTTCTGGAGATAGAGCAGAGGGGGTGCTGAGGAGATATAACCATAAGAATGACGGAACCGTCTACCGACGGTGCTGGGAAGGACCCAGAGATTGAGCTCTTTGTGAAGGTAAGGTGACTGGGAGTTTGGACGTTGACATGAGACAGGTGTAACGTGGGGGGGTCTAGCTTGTATGTGGAGTTGTAACTTAAAGGGACACTGTGAGATTTTTAGTTGTTTATTTCCAGTACTCATGCTGCCCATTCACTAATGTTACCTTTTTCATGAATACTTACCACCACCATCAAATTCTAAGTATTCATTATGACTGGAAAAATTGCACTTTTCATACATGAAAAAGGGGATCTTATCTATGGTCCGCCATTTTGAATTTCCAAAAATAGCCATTTTTAGCTGCAAAAATGACTCTACTTGGATCATACTATAAATATTTTATTATTACTTAGTAAACTTTCATGTAAAGATCAAATTTGGCAATAGGCAGCCCAGTTTCAATGAGCAGCATAGTTGCAGTACCTTTTTTGACCATTTCCTGCACAGTGTACCTTTAACTATGCTCTCACTGCTCCTGTATACCTTTGTCAAGTTCTACCGCTACTTCACTTTGCAGGTATGACTAGGGCTGGGTAAAATAATTGAATGAAATGAATTGAATCGAATAGAATTGAATCATTATTAATCTATTCAAAGCCCTAAGAATCGAAATCGAATCGATACAGGAACATGGCTGCGATACCCAGCCCTAGGTATGACTAGTAGTCAGAGGTGTATCAAGTAGAAATAGTGCTCTAATTGATGTCATTTAACTTCTCCTGTAGTAAATGATCTTACAGTTTACTCACTAGTTATTCCACTGTACCTGCATGACATAGATGCACTGGAAGAGTTGAACTTAAAACACATCTACTAGCAGCAGCGGCAGTAGGTTGTAGCAGTGCTGCTGTTAGTGACACTCAGTGTTGTCCGATGGAAAATGCTGAATTATCGTACCAAACCCTTTTCGGGGGGCTTTTTTGGGAGGAAATGATCGTACAAGACCAAAATTGTTGTTTCTAGGCGTCTAAATGAACTGAATGACAACTCTGAAATTATCGCACATCCTGTTTTTGTGATCGTACAGAGGACAAAATGAACAAAATTGTGGTACAAATACAATAATTATTGTACATCTGGCAACACTGGTGACACTGCTTAAAGCTGCTGCCCCTTCCACAAGTGTGTGTATTTTGTTACTATCACTGTTATTCATATCATTGCAAATTTGAATGCGGTACTATTGCCAACCAATCCTACCTCCAGTGATAGGCCTAGTATTAGATATAATAGTACTGGTATAATGGTAAAGCATGTAGAGTGTTGTGTTTTTGAGCGGTGCTGTCATGTCAGTGTTTTGGCAGCAGCGTGTGACAGGACTATTTAGTGTTTGGTACGGACAGGGCAGCTGACAGCTTTGAACGGGCCCAGGACAGAATCATCGAAAAGGGTCCCCCCTCTCCATACATATAATATAGGCCTACCAGGATGCCAATTCTGCCCTCCACATCCCCCCTCCCCCCCACTCCCCTTTCCATGGGCCCAGGGCGACTGGCCTGTCTGTACCCCCCCTGTCGACGGGCCTGGGTAAGGAAGCCTATGTAACACAATAGACGTGCTAGAGTTACTGCTGCACCGCACGTCTGACCTGCCACAGGATGTTGTGAGAAAGATACTGGCTGGCTACTATACTTTGTGCTGTACTGTGCTGCTACAGTACGGGGTGCATTTCTGGAAAGCGTAGTTGTTAGCAGTTAGCAACTTCGGTAGTTGCCAATGGGAAATTGCATTGCAACCAACAAAGTAGCTAACATGGTTAGCGACTACGCTTTCCAGAAATGCACCCCAGTATGACTGTCTACAGCCCAGTTCTCACAAAACTCACAGTCACAGGTGCATCATGGGAACATAGAAGTTTTATTTGTTTGCAATTGTATTGCGGTAAAGTAGTTGTCTTTGTTGTTGTTGTTGCTGTTGTTGAGGGAGGCTGAATGATGTAGATGGGAAGTGTACAGTACAGTAGATGCAATTGTTTGTGTGTGTGTGTGAGGGGGGGGTGTTTGGAGTAGAAGAGTAACTTGATGAGGAAAAGCCATGCTGATTATTAGAGAGGGAGGGAGGGAGGGTGCTGACACGTTAGGAAAATATCCTGCTCACATTTACACACCTACGTACGGTACGCAGCGCTCACACAGGCACAGCCACAGCCACGGGACAGGCACAAATAAACATGCATGCAGAGAGAGAGAGAGAGAGAGAGAGAGAGAAATAATGCACTCTCACATGTGCAAGAATAAATGAGCTTGCACACAGAGATACAGAGACTTCACAAATCAAGAAGATAAGAAATGATGTACTTCATACATTAACAACCGTTAAAAAACACTCTCTTCCTCGTTCCTTCTCTCCCCTCTAATTAACTGAATTACTGACGCTGATTAAACCTACTGCGCACTCGTGCTTTCAGTGAACAGAAGTATGCACAGTCAGTCAGTCATGCTGTCTTGTGCATGAACAGTTTGGACATAATGTGGTTTAAATAATACAACTACAGTTGTTCTATAAACACACTGTAGGAGGATGGTGGGCCAGGTAGCCTATTACAATAACTGTCTGTTTATGTGTCTTTCTTGCTTTCTGTCTGCTTGTTTGTCTGTCTGTCTGTCTGTCTGCTTGCCTGCATGTCTGTCTGTGGGTGGACATAAGTCAATTGGTTCATGTGAATAGTATGACCACACAAAGATTGGTCACAATCCATCCAAATGAAATCTGTTACGGATTCACAGACCCACAGGCTCATGTAATGTATGACTGGACGACTTGACCTTCAGCCCATAAAATGCCTTGTATTACTGTGTGGCATAAACATGTATTGTAGGGCATCACTTTGTGAAGCATATACTGTATACCGGTAGGCTATTGTATATAAATCTTGGTAACACTTTATTTTAGGGATACATCTATTAGCACTAATGCATATGCCTGTATAAGTAACTTATAAGGCATGTACAAAGCAAAATCAAACATTTGTTAGGCATGTATTCGCAAATGTCTTGTTCATGCACAATAAGGGATTTATTATCAGTTTAACCTTAGTAAGGACCTAGGCCTTAGCGTTCGCTTAGTACGTGCCTTACAAGTTACTTATGCAGGCATTAGCATTGTATTTATTAGTGCTAATAGATGTATCCCTAAAATAAAGTGTTACCTAAATCGGTAGCACTTCATTTTAGGGATACATCTATTAGCACCAATACATACAATATGCCTGTATAAGTAACTTATAAGGCATGTACAAAGCAAAATCAAACATTTGTTAGGCATGTATTCGCAAATGTCTTGTTCATGCACAATAAGGGATTTATTACCTATTTCGAGGTTGTGAACATTCGGCCGGGCTGTACTAAATCAGTGGAGAGATGCCCACCAGGGCAGGCACACACCGTAGTAGCGAGACATCTTCCGCTAGTCGTCAGTGTTGACGTTTGGCCTTTGGGCTTGTACGTCAGAGGTGTCAAAAAGTCCGTTCAGAAGTAGAAACACTGTCACTCACTTCACCGAGTAACTGCTTTACCTGTATTGAGTACTCATTATGAACAGCTGAGTCAGAGCTGGTTGAATCAAATTCATGGCAGGGTCAGATATAGCCTGATTATCATCGACTTTCAAATCTCTTTGAGACTTGGTCTGACCTAGAGCATAACAATTAACATCTCTCAAATGGCATGGTTGACCCACCTCTCTTGGTTTGCTACTGGTCGAGGCCAGAAAAGACTGTTCGGAAGTTTAAACCAAACATTTTCTTGGTCTTAACAGAACGTCTCTGCTTAAACCACTCTACCCAGGGCCGTTCGAGCTGCTCAAAGTTGATTGCTTCCCGACAAAGTGGGTGGAGTTCCCGAGTTCTCCCGAGCTCAGAAAGTACTCGTATTGCTCTTGACCTGACTAGTAGCAACACCGAAGGGGCATTCGTGGCGTAATGGTTAGGGAGGTTTTCTTAAAGGGCAACTCCTGCCAATTTCAATGTGCTGTTGTATTGCTCACGCTACCCTTGACTTGTCAGTACCCGGTGATGCCACAGTTTTTGGCCCAGCCCTTTCCGAGATATGAGCTATTCTAATGGGGGCAACTTTTGTTTACATTTTTTTTTTTTAAATGAGCATAGGCGTACTCCAAATATTTTCCCAAAAGGTATCGCTGTTTGCTAGCTGTCTGCTGATGTTGCATAACCTTTTGGATGTTTTTGGGAATAAATAAAAATGTTTTTTTGAAATGTAAACAAAAGTTGCCCCCAATAGCTCATATCTGGGAAAGGGCTAAGCCAAAAAATGTGGCGTCACCGGGTACTGACAAGTCAAGGGTAGCGTGAGCAATACAACAGCACATTGAAATTGGCAGGAGTTACCCTTTGAGATCAGACGATTGCCCATTTGAATCCCACCCTTACTTCTCCTTACTCTTACTACATCCATGGCTGAACTGGCCTTGAGCAAATCACCTAACCCCACATTTCTCCAGGGACTGTAACCAATACCCTGAAAATAACTCTACGTCACTTTGGATAAAACGTCAGCTATGTACTATAATTTAACATATATCTAAAGTAACCTCTGGGCAGGGGTTTTACTTTCTGAACCCCAGGGTGGCACCTCTGAGTACTACTGTCCAGGGACTTAATGTCACTTTTTTGATCACCAGCCAAAATGGCTACTGGATTGTAGCCCCTTAATGCACGCCATACCTCCAGTGGCACACTGTAATAGTCATTGAAAGGTTAATTGCCATAGTGCTACAATACTATGACATAACACTTTAGTAATGCACTATGACTTGGTCATTTGCTATTCTGGTAAAAGAAAATGTATAACACCATGTCTTAACTAAATCTTACTATCCAAACACACACTCATTAAGGGGTCAAAGTGGCCAGCAAGTTGTTTTTTTCTACCAGTCAAACAAAAATTTCACTAGCATTTGGCCGTTGACTGGTGCTAATGTAGAGCCCTGCTGCTGTTCCTCCACACAGTGCAACCGGCCATTCCGACATACCGCCATTCCGACAGTACTTAATTGTCATTCCCTGCCATTCCGAGCCATTTTAACATTGTTGCAAGTACGTAAAGGCGCGTGAACAACGTTCTAACTCAATTGACATTTGCAACAATGTTGCTGCATGAGCGGAAGTGGAGACAGTGACAGCGCAATTACAGGATTAGTGTATAATTTAGTGTCTAATTTTGTCACGGTCCAAATGCCCTTACATGTAGGGTCTGTTCCTGCAAGCTGGAAAAATGTTTTTTGCAATAAAAAGTCAATGTCGGAATGGCGGTATGTAACCAAATGTATAACGTTCATTATGTCTAACTGGTTGAAATCATAATTGAGATTTTCTTTTACTTCAGACATGTAAAAGTTTAATCTTTGTTTTACCTGACATGTTTCGATGGTATAACTTTCGTCTTCATCAGAGGGTCACTGGGATGTTGATGTGTGACGTGCGTCAGGTAAAAGATGAAACTTTTACATGTCGGAAGTAAAAGAAAATCTCAAGTGTGTGCTGACTAGTGTTTCCCAGTAGGTTTATCTGTGCAGTGTCTAAACTCACCTCTTGGCAAGGTTGGACTGTACCCAAACGGGACCCACTAGTTTGACGCCCTCTCGGTACTTAAGTGGTACGTCACATGGTAATCAAACATTTCAAACAAGCGATTTAAGATTAGGGTTAGGTTTAGGGTTAAGGTTAGGGTTAGGGTTAGGGTTAAGGTTAGGTTTAGGGTTAGGTTTAGGGTTAAGGTTAGGGTTAGGGTTAAGGTTAGGGTCGTATGACGTAAGCGGTAAGTACCGAAAGGGCGTCGAATTAGTGAGTCCCGTACCCAAACAGGCAAGAACGAGAGATAAAGAGGTACTATTGCAAAACATACTAGCAAGATGGGAAGATTACGGTAGATGTTTTCATTTCACCTAGTGGTGTAATGTGGTTGTGCGTGTACGTGTGCGTGTGTGTCTGTGTGTGTGTGTGTGTGTGTGTGTGTGTGTGTGTGTGTGTGTGTGTGTGTGTGTGTGTGTGAGCATGTGCGTGTGTGTTTGCAGTTTGTTGTAAATGCTTCATTTCTGCCAATAAATATTTTACCACATTCCATTCGGAGAGCCTAAACTCCACGTCCTTAAGTTACCCACTTTTACTATTACATAACATTTAAAAAAATTCTGCATATATTTTTCCTTTTAATTTGTCACGGTGCATGAGCCTAATAGTAGACAGGATTTCAGCTGCGGTAAGGAAGTGGCGGCACAGGGCTCAGGTCAAGCCCAATGAACCGAGTAATAGAAGGGAGATTAATTATTTACATGTATTCTGTAGCTGAGGGACCCCCACCCCCCTTCACAACAGGGCTGCTGACAGCTGACTGGGCCCGGGACGAAGTCATCTTAAAGGGACACTGTGTGAGATTTTTAGTTGTTTATTTCCAGAATTAAGGCTGCCCATTCACTAATGTTACCTTTTTCATGAATACTTACCACCACCATCAAATTCTAAGTATTCATTATGACTGGAAAAATTGCACTTTTCATACATGAAAAGGGGGATCTTCTCCATGGTCCGCCATTTTCAATTTCCAAAAATAGCCATTTTTAGCTGCAAAAATGACTCTACTTGGAC
The DNA here is from genome assembly GCF_034702125.1 of Engraulis encrasicolus. NCBI lineage: Eukaryota > Metazoa > Chordata > Actinopteri > Clupeiformes > Engraulidae > Engraulis > Engraulis encrasicolus. The sequence continues at coordinate 45,500,471 of NC_085874.1, read as the reverse complement.
CTTACTAGAAAATATTTGTTTATTACTTAGTAGACTTTCATGTGAATATCAAATTTGGCGATAGCCAACCCAGTTTCAATAAGCAGCATAGTTGCAGTACCTCTTTGACCATTTCCTGCACAGTGTCCCTTTAAAGGCCATGATCAGATTGTAATGAGGACCAAATTCTGGGCCCGCTATATCCCTATCCCTATCTAGGCCAACATACCTCTTCGCCCACCCCTTTCCCCCATACACTTCCCTGACACCCTACTAAAACCTAGTTCAGACTCCTTCAGTTGCAGGACACGTACTGTCAGTGGGGGGTGGCGGCAGATCATGTACCCAAACAGCCACCACGCCCCTCTCTTTAGAGCTGAAATGAGCCCTTGCAGCGCTCAACGTATATTTCGCCCAGGCTGAATTGTCCACAATCTGGAAAAACCAATGCAAGTCAATTGATGGTGTTGGGTTCCCGGCTGTTCAAATAATGTGGCCAAAACAGCCGTGGTTTAAGCATGAACTGTGTTCATTTGACTAGCCGATGTAGTATGTAAGTTAATGAGACATTCGTTTGGATTTCCCCCATATAAAGGGGCGTAACGCACATTTACGAGCAAAGTACCCGGATGGCCGTTCATGAGTAAACCTAACTCTCTACGCACCCCCCCCCCCCCCCCCCCCCCTATGTTGATCCCCTGCCATGCCTCTGTCTGTCACTCTGACACCTGATACATCCTCACCTCTTTAGCACCTCCACTGGGGGATTCAGGGCGACCATAGGGATAAATGTATGCCGTATTATCATTCAGGGGGTCATTCATGTTTGTTTGTTTTTTTGTAAAAGAAGAAAGAAAATCCGCACACTGTTACTGCTCACCGATTTATTTAACACAACATTTCGACCTCAGGCGGTCTTCGTCAGGTGTATCGCACATTTGTTTGATCCAGCACCTGTTTTACTGGATGTGCGCGCATCACCTACACTACATTTGTTTTTGTTTTTTTGTAGCAGACATCAGGAGGTGAAACCACAACTAAGGCCCATGAGTTAATTTGATTATTGGTGATTAATATACAAGCAGTGGATATGCTTCTTAGATAACCCAGTAAAATGACAAAATTGTACATTTTAATCCATACAATAGTTCATAAAGGTTGGAGCAGGCGTCACCCAACAGTTTCTCTCTTTTTTTAAGGGTGCTGACCAAAATATTGTAAAACTGAAAAATGAGAAAAGGTCGCACCATGCATAGGCCTCTTTATTACACAGACGCGTTTCGGCGTTCTGCCTTCCTATGCATGGTGCGACCTTTTCTCATTTTTCAGTCCATACAATAGTGGCATTACCTTAGTTAGTTATATAGTTGCACCATCCTGACGTCTGCTACAAAAAAGCGCCATTGAGCCCAGAGCATTGGGAGGGAATGTGGGTCACCATGGGAATGCTAAGGGAATGCTCTGATGGGCTGATTTGATGGACAAGGCATTTTTTTACATTACAGTAGTTGAAAATGTAATTGTCGTAGTAGGACCCCATATATTGCCACTGAGGGCCATACTTCTTTCTTATGATAACATAACGATTCCAAGATCATACGTAAATGCTTAAATATTGAGACTGCTATGAACGTTCTAGTATTTTTAACTAATATGTCAAGTATATGTCATAGTCAATTTTTTTGCATTGCATCACAGCTCCGCGACCCACCCAGCAACCCTCTGCGACCCACTTTTTGGTCCCAACCCACCAGTTGAGAATCACTGGTTTAGTTTATGTGTTTATGTGTTGGTTGCAGTGACGTTTATAGTGTCCCCTCAATTCGTATCAGTGGTTGGTTGGTGTGCAAAATAACTCAGCAACGTATGAATGTGTGTCTTGAATTTTGGCCAGTTTGTTGTTAAATGCAGGAGGGGTCAGTATGTGGTCTCTCAGAGGGCTGTGAACTCACGGACATGGGCATGGCTGGCTGTTACATGTTTATTTGACATGTTGCGTAATGTGAGGGAGGGTTTGTGTTTGCATGTGTGTAACAACAGACGTGGGGTGCTGTATCCAACTACTGCAGTGTTACAACTATGTGCACACAAAAATGCCATTGCATCCATCATGAATGGGTTAAACAACTTTTTGTGGACATGTTTAGACTTCCTTGATATACATTTTCTGAGACCATTCTGAAGTGTTTTGCAGTTTGTGCATCACAAGTGTATTTTGACTACTGTGTACTGTAGTGTGGAGAATAACATTTTGGTGTGTGTGTGTGTGTGTGTGTGTGTGTGTGTGTGTGTGTGTGTGTGTGTGTGTGTGTGTGTGTGTGTGTGTGTGTGTGTGTGTGTGTGTGTGTGTGTGTGTGTGTGTGCACGCGCGTGCGTGCGTGCCCGCGCATGTGTGTGTGTATGGGGGGGGTCTGTGTGCGTGCATGTGCGCACGCTTATGTATGTGTGTGGCCCGCAAAGTTGTGTATGCGTGCCTGCGTGCCTGCGTGTGTGCCTGTGTGTGCGTGCGTGTTCCTCACCCAGCTACTTTACATTTAGTGTGCCCCGTATGTACCGCACAGTGGCTATAAGAAAGATTTATTGAGTGCTGCTCTTCACAGCTGATTCCATTTGGGTCCGAATAAATGTGATTTGCCCTTCGTTACCACAGCTACCACAGTGGGAAATAGAGCAGTTTGGTCAGATTTAGGCCCATGCTGTTCCCTGCTTTGATTGCAGACGCTTTGTAAATCTGGGGTGCATTTCTCGAAACCAAAGTAGCTTACTACATTAGCTACTTTGTTCTTTTCAATGTATTTTCCCATTGGCAACTACCCAAGTTGCTAACAGGCTAACAACTTCTCTTTTGAGAAATGCACCAGTTTTTTCCTCCAGTGTCCATCCTCAGCTTGAGATAATGTCACCTTTTCTGCTTTGTTAATCATCCACCTGTTTCTACGATGGTCATTTCAATCGACAGCAAAAAAAATATCAAACTGTTTACGGCATGGATATAGGTTATGTAGGTCTACGTACGTATATGTCAACATCCTGCCTAATTAATAAAATGTTTGAAATGCATTGCCTGTGGGCTTTCACAATATATTACTTACTTCAAACTCACAAAATTCACATTTCAGTGAGAAGTGAATTTACTCCCTCACAACATTGTGGGTGCATGATGTGGCAAAAGCTGTTGTTGCGATGTGTCCAAAAGTTCAACGATCTCCAACTTAGTTATCAGAGCATCTTATAGGTTGGTAGTATGGAGATTGGTAGCCAGGCTGTGCCCTCCTAGTTGCTACCAGTCAGGTCAAGAGTCAATGCAAGTACTTTCTGAGTTCCCACAAATATGGGAACTCCTCCCACTTTGTTGGGAAGCAAACAATCATTAGCAAACCAAGGGAGGTCATTTGGGAAATGTTAAAATTTTTATGCTCTTGGTCAGACCAAGTCTCGAAGAGATTTGAAAGTCGATGATAATCAGGCTAGGAGATCGGTGCGTGTGATGCAAGCATCACATTGCATGTCTGGTGGATTTGCGCTGTGAAACTGACTACACATCAACTTGACTAACAATATGGTGTCATGCCGAATTGATTAGAGATTTGGGAAAAAATTGCTTTGGTTTGTCAATGTTTGGTATGTCGGGGGAGAGCAGAGGAGGGCGGAGGTGGTGGAGCTGCTTGTAACTAGGGGTAGACCGATACAGGTTTTCTAATGCCCGATGCGACACCGTTTTTTCCATCACCCTTGGCCGATACCCGATTTCCGATACTCGATATTTGGGGATGATATGGGTGAAAAAAAAAGTTTAAAATATGACAAATATTCCAGGTCTCAAGTTAAAAATAAACATGTATTTAGCATTATCAAATTGAGGTAGAACGTGTAACATTTAAACACCAACTCTAACAATCAAGTAATGTCTAACAATCAATTAATACAAAAATAAAGTGTCTTGGTGCTTTTTAAAAAACCTGAATAACATAAAATAATAAATATTGCATATCGGCCAAAACCACACGTGTATCGGACGATACCAATACACTTAAGAAACGCAGATATCGGCCTGATATATCGGCCGGCCGATATATCGGTCGATCCTTACTTGTAACCAAAGTCCGTCTGTATAAGTCCCTCCACTTGGCGGCCATCTTGGCAACACCTCGGGCAGCTATGTCAGCTAATTCTCTATATTTTTCAACTGTGCATGAGCAGAATTTGCTTTCGAAATGATTGGATCACTGACAGCACAGCTCAGTTGGCAATTGGCTCTTCTTGCCAGAAAGGTGGGAGATGTGCAAGCAGCACACACCATATTGGATTTATGAATCCCTGCTCCCGTTCATTTCTATGGATGTTTCTATGGAGTAATTTTCATCTGATGGAGTGGAGAGTGTCTCTGTTGTAACCTTTTCCGATGTTTGTGTGTCTGTTCCCGCAGGCTGGCATTGATGGCGAAAGCATCGGTAACTGCCCCTTCTCCCAGCGCCTCTTCATGATCCTGTGGCTCAAGGGCGTGGTCTTCAATGTCACCACGGTGGACCTGAAGAGGTGAGCAAGATGACGGCAAGCACAGAGGGACAAGTAGTACAAGAAGGCCAAATATACATACATGCAGATGAACAGAGGACATGTTGTACACCCCAAGGATGTGTGTGTGTGTGCGTGTGCGTGTGTATGTGTGCGTGAGTGCATGTGTGCATGTGTGTGTGCATATGTGTGTGTGTGAGAGAGAAAAAGAGCACATAATTTACTAAGTGAAGCACTGTGCTGTAAACCTTCTTCATTTGCGCTGAATCAGCTGATCTCATGGTTGTCATGGTGTTGTGTCCCCCTCCCGAAACAGGAAGCCAGCTGACCTGCACAACCTGGCGCCGGGCACACACCCACCCTTCCTGACCTACAACGGCGACGTCAAGACGGACATCAACAAGATTGAGGAGTTCCTGGAGGAAGTGCTGGCTCCGCCCAAGTAGGTCACATGACACAGAGACACACTGTACTGGGAGTGCGTTACAATATGCGAACGGACCTTGCCTCCTCCACTTGTGCTTGTTTCCTTGTACCAGGAAGTAATATGTCATGATGACATCACTGACACAACAGCATTATATTTCAATATCTTGCAAAAGCTCAATTGTAAAGCCTTTTTCTCATTTGATTTGCAATTGAAATGGTGAATGAAAAACAGACAGCTGGGAAACTTTATCATTTTCTCCATGGAGGAGGGGCCAGGAGGTGGGGCGAGGCCACAAGCACAAGTGGAGGAGGCAAGGTCGCATATTGTAACGCACTCTGGGGGTCCACCACTTCAAACGAGTACCTACCTGCCGACTAGGGATGCACCCGATACTGCTCATTATACTCGTACTCGTACTCGTCAAGCACTTGCCGATACCAGGAACGATACTGCTATTACACAAAACAATGCAAAATCTTGTCACGTTCTGTGGACTTGAAAGCAGCATGGAACGAAAGTGCCACCTCATACATTTACTAACATTTAAATCTACATGGAAATGGACAAAAAAAAATATCACAGGTGGAAAAAAACAAGGCCATGCATCTATTTTCATTGTATTTTGGTGGTAAAAGGTATCTGTATCGGTACTCGTTATCGGCAAGTACACACATTAATGTACTCATACTTGTATCGGTTTTCAAAAAAGTGGTATCGGTGCATCCCTACTACCGACCTGTTCTTCTGCTTGTGGCCTCATGCTTGGCTTGCTGACGCCGGCCTCTGTGGAGAAAACAATATCGTTTCCCCGCTGTCAACCAGAGCAACTTTTGGGGGACTTTTCCCAATTCAACATCCCCATTGCAAATGAGAAAATGACCATTGAGGTTTTTTTTTTTGTGAGATATCAGATAAAAATTCAATCGCCATTACATGCTGAAGAAGGGCTCTGCCCGAAACATTCGTGGGTGAATAAACAAAGAAAAAATCTGAAGAGTGAAAATGCATTGGTCATAATGAAGTATGGAAGTGCTGTTCCTTGTCCCTTTATGACAGGTGGGATAATAAATCACACATACTGTAGACGTGTGATTTGCAGTAGTTCACACCGTCTGCGAACGGGCAATGAACCCAATCGGAGATGAATGTGACCAGCGTTAAGTTTATATGGTCTGATTAGCAACATCTGTCCAAAAAAGTGACAATGTACCAGTGATAATTTTGTCAACCATGACTATGACTAAAATATTTCATCAACGCCCCTTTTTGATTTTCGTCATTTAGACTAAGACTAAGACTATGACTAAATAAATTGGGAAGGCAATGATTAAAATATGACTAAGACTAAAATTGATTTTCGTCATTGTGACTAAGACTAAGACTAAATTTTAAAAAGCTGACGAAATTAACACTGGTGTTAAATAAAATAGAGAAAAAGAGAACCAGTGTGTGAAGAAGTTTTATTCTGTACAGTGTGATATATGTTAAAAAGAGAAGCAGTGTGCGCGGAGAAGGTTTATTCTGTACAGTCAATTATAAAAAGAGAAGCAGTGTGTGGAGGAGTTCTATTATGTACAGTGTTTACTAAAATGACTTAAATGACTAAAAATTGACTAATTGATTTTCGTCATTTAGACTAAGACTAAATTGGGAAGGCAATGACTAAAATATGACTAAGACTAAAATTGATTTACGTCATTGTGACTGACAAAAGCTGACAAAATTAACACTGCAATATACTGTCAGTAGGCTGGGTGTTCATTCCCACCAGTAGTTCAGTCCCACCTATAGTAGTTCAGGTCGTATTAAACATTCATGACATCAGTTTGACTATCTACTAGGCTCTTTGCTGGTTATACAGTACAGTATATAAGTACTGCACATTGGGTAGTCAAGACACATGTGTGGTGCATTTCTCGAAACCGTAATTGCTAACGATGTTAGCTACTTTGTTGTTTACGATGCAATTTACCATTGCCAACTACCCAAGTTGCTCACTGGCTCACAACTACGCTTTCGAGAAACGCACCCCTTGCTTGTACATTCTCCAACGCAATCACTCTTGACACCTTGCTTCCCCTTATCATACACGGCACTACATAAACTGTAACACTGCCTGCCAAGTGTTGGTGTGTTAGCTAACATCTATGTCCATTCAATTCCTTATATAGCCTATATGTATGTACTGTGTTGGGTACTTGGCCAATCATACAGATTCTGATTGCAATTCCGTGGGGAAATACAGGTAAATGGAGAGGAAATGTACTAAACACACCAGAGCACACTGGCCCTTCTAACACACTGTATACACCCTGCTCACACACTCATAAAACTCGGGTTTTCCAAGACAAACACCAAGTCATAACGCCACTGACTCTCAAGGACACACACACACCTAGCTCACACAGTCAATGAGTGCATTTCTGCCTTCAATATTTCATTGTCATGCAATATTGCCAGTATTCAGTTGAAAAGAATATTCAATTTACACATATTACAGTGTTCACTATGCTCACTATGACATCCACTCCTCTCTGACCCCTTTCCCTCATCTCCTTGCGTCGCATCCTTCTTCATACTGATGTTTGTCATTGCTCATCTCCCCCAGGTACCCCAAACTGGCCGCCAAGAACAGGGAGTCCAACACAGCAGGCATCGACATTTTCGCTAAGTTCTCAGCCTACATCAAGAACACGAAAAAAGAGGCCAACGACGGTGAGTTAGGATGGGGACCTCGAAGAGAGATGATAAACCCGTAAATGAATGAATGAATGAATGAAAGATTGATTTATTGTATTTGACATTTTCTTATATAAAATCAAATACAAGATTTAGTTCCATATAAGAGCGGGAAAGGATCTGCACACTGCTTGCAAAAGACTTAATTTATTTGGAGCAACGCTTCGATCATAGATCTTCTTCAGGCATCTTCCTGATCGAAACGTTGACCCAAATAAATTAAGTCTTTTGCAAGCAGTGTGCAGATCCTTTCCCGCTGCTACATGTGACAGTTTTTTGATTTGGCACCTGCTGATGCTTTTTTGCTGGATGTGCGCGCTTTCCACTACACTCTTTAGTTCCATATAAACCACACATACTGTGCATAAACACAAAGCTACTGTAAACCTACCATAACGTAGCCTAACAAATGCAATATCTTCCTCCATGAATTTGAGATAACACGGTTAATTGGCATGAAGGCTTGGCACAGTATATGGACTTAGAGATAAGAACTGTAATGAGCATGATGCCATGCTCGTGATCTCCTGCCTGTGTCAGGTCTGACAACTCAAACAAATGAAAAAGTCATTTAATTGAACCAAAAAGAGTTGCGATGCTGGTAATTGGGCAGCCTGAAGAAATGTCCTCATGATGAATTCAGTCTATCAAAAGACATAATCTCACCTTTACTGTAGTGAAGAACCTCACCTAACAAATCTGACACCATCCTTTGGTTAAAGCGTTTATTAAAGTGAATTGATCTGTATAAGAATTATTCTTTACAAATACGACAATAAATTAAAGTACTAACGTCAGTTCTGGCCAGGCCATGGTAGTCAAGAAACTTGCTGCCCTCCCCTTCATCTAATTAATTCCTAATTGATCCAGGTGCATTCTCTCAGCTGATAATCTTTCTTCCCTAGCGATTGGCCACACGGCTTCGGCACGCCTTTTAAATTCTATCCACTTCCTCTCAACTGTATGCTGATCGGTTTTTGCTACCCACCACCTCCCCTGCTCCACCTTGTCGTGTATGATGTGACATGTTCTCTTGTCACGTCGCTTGGCTCTTTTCATGGGGGGTTATCTCTCGCCCTGTCCTGCTGGGGTGAGAATTCCCTAAACTGCTGCTGCCCCCTGACTAAATGCTTTTCCATGCTGCTCATGGAAATAGGGGGGTTCCTCCGAACAGAGCTATACCGCCAAATGTAATTCATAATTTCAATAAAAGAAATTGCATTTATATTCTTCTCTTGTGTTTCTTGACTGAAATGGTTCTGACAGAACTATTATATACAGTACTACTGTACTACCAATGTTAGGCTTTTATTTGTTATTGATGTTGTGCTATGTGTTGTTATTATTATTGTTGTATTATCGTTGTTGATGATGATGTTTTTATTAGAGATGCACAGGATCCAAGATCTGGTTCCGGATCCGGCAGGATAATAGGGTTTTCACAGGATCCGGATCCGGCAGGATCTTAAGCAGTGGACCCGGTATCCGGCAGTTACCTAAAAATCAGGATCTGGTGCATCTCTAGCCTAGGTTTTTCAGTCAGTCTTTCACAACCCCAATTGCTGCATGGAGTGAAAGAACTTTTGAAGAAGCCAGTGCAGGCAGTGTGGCAGTAAACCAACGAGTCTAAAAAATTGTTTGAGCCAACATAATAAATAGGGTCCACGTGTGTGAGTAGGCTATGTGTTTCAACCATATCATAGGATCCAGTATCCGGTTCCGGATCCAGCAGGATCTTAAGCAGTGGATCCGGTATCCGGCAGGATCCTACAAATCAGGATCCGGTGCATCTCTAGTTTTTATTATTGTCCTCCATGACCCTCTCCATCCCTCCGTGTTGCCAGGTCTGGAGAAAAGTCTCCTGAAGGCCCTGGGGAAGCTGGACAGCTACCTGAACGGCGCCTTGCCAGATGAGATCGATGCCAACAGCATGGAGGAGGAGAAGAGCTCCAGCCGCAAGTTCCTGGACGGAAACGAACTGACACTCGCAGACTGCAACCTGTTGCCTAAACTGCACATAGTCAAGGTCTGTGCGTTTGTGTTTGTTTGAGTGCGTTGTTTGTGTGTATGTGTGCATGTGTGTGTGTGTGCGCGTGTGCACGTGCATGCGTACGTTTGTGCGCTTGTGTGATTATTTTGTACACAAACCCTAATTGGCACATACCCTAATTGTCACAAACCCTAATTGGCATAAACCCTAATTGTCAGACCAACTGTAATGACCAAGTCTTAATCTGTTGCTTGAGGCTCTGAGTAATGTCAAAGCAATGCAATGTTTTTATGATGTAGTTGAGTCTTATCAGCAAAGTTTTAACAGGCCTGATGGCGGGTCTATCTGCACAAAGAGGATACAGATGGATAAGATATACATTAGGCAAATTGTGTGTTTATTATTATTACCTCCGCCAGGAGGTTATGTGATCGCCCGATTTGTGCGTTGGCATGTCCGTCTGTTCGTTCGCTGCTATTTCGCGGCCTGCCACAAGAGGGTCGAGGTGAATTGAGCAATGACAGGACGTGCCTGCGAGGTGGATGGTCAGTGTGACCACAGCCAGAATGTATAACGCGCGGATTTGCTGTGCCTACATTGGCTGCATAGCCAATAACACACCAGATCATATATAATATATAGCCTACAATATGGCACACATATCGTTGCGGAGTTAATTATTCTCCGCCCTGTCAACCAAAATCAGCTTTCGCAGAGTTAATTGTTCTCCTAGTGTTTCCATGTTCAGTTGAAGTTGACGAAGGGTGGAGATATAACGGTGAACAGTGGTTAACAGTGAACAGACAGCGGCGCCAAAGAGAGAAAGGTGTCCAGTTCACTACATTTAAGGTTAATCAAAGTTGTGTTGCGACAGTCACGAAGCCAGACAATATGCAATGCACGGATCTGCTGTGCCTGCAATGCATGCCTGAAACATACAGTACTTGTGGGCCGCGCCATAACATAACGTTATGTCACGCACATCGCCGCAGCGGAGTTAATTGTTCTCCGAGTGTTTTCCCCACTGATACGTCATTGGTTTTCCCTGTTAAAGGGACAGTTCAGTCAATTTCAACATGCAGTTGTAATGCTCACACTACCCTGGACTTGTCAGTGCCTGAGATTCCTTCAGCCGTTTCCGAGATCCTGGTCATTGTAATGGGGGCAGCTCTTTGTTTACATTTCAAAAAATCATTTTTATTTATTCCCAAAAACATCCAAAAGGTTACAAAACATCAGCAGAAAACTAGCAAACAGCAGTACCTTTTGGGAAAAATATTTGGAGTTGGCCTATGTTTCATTTTTTTTAAATGTAAATAAACGCTGCCCCCATTAGAATTGCTCATATCTCGGAAAGGGCTGAGCCGAAAAATGTGGCATCACCAGGTACTGTCAAGTCAAGGGTAGCGTGAGCAATACAACAGCACATTGAAATTGGCAGGAGTTACCCTTTAACCAAATCAATTTTCTGTTGTCTGTCCAGTTGAAGTTTGCACGAAGCAAGGGTGGAGAAATTAACAACATTGATGAACAGACAGCGCCAAGGAGGGAAATGCATTCAGTTCATTACATTTACGGTTAATCAAAATTGTGTTGTGAGCGTGTGTGTCAGTTATCCCAAAGCTTTCTCAAAGGATAAGGTTGACCACCGCAGTCATCATTCACTATAGGGCCTATATTATGGGTGGATATGAACAGCTGTGCCATTTAATATTGTGGCAAACCAATCATGTGATGAAAGGCATGCTGCAGATCATCAACATGTTCATAACAAAAATGAATGAACAATGACTCCAAGGCTATAGCCATGGGATCCAATCATTTCCAAATTACAGTAGGGCCTATAGCCTATAGCTTGACCAATCACATTTTGCCAATCCCACAATGACAGGTGAACCAATAGCCTACCAAAGCTAACCAGGTGACATACTCCCTAATAAAAGAGACACGTAGGCCTATAATTTGGTTGACATTGAAGGTTCACTTTTCTGAACACAATGGTATGTACACTGTAGGCCTAGTAGCCTACATGGGCCTGCATGGATTACAACACACCATGTAACAAATATTAGAACAAATTCAGCTTCCTTGGCGGAGGTCTGCAATCTCTGAGTGCATTTCTAGTTAGTATTATTATTGTTGTTGTTGTTGTTGTTGTTGTTGTTGTTGTTATTACTATTACTATTATGATCATATTTACTAGTGGAAATGGAAAAACATTACTGATGGGTTAGGGTTAGAGATTGATTTGGTCTGGGCAAAGTTTAGTATTCTTTAACCGTGTATAAAAATGGGAGTCAATGGGAGTGTCCCACAATAACAGGAATGCGAGGCATGTGTGTGCGTGTGTGTGTGCTGTGTGTGTGCTTGTGTGTGTGTGTGTGTGTGTGTGTGTGTGTGTGTGTGTGTGTGTGTGTGTGTGTGTGTGTGTGTGTGTGTGTGTGTGTGTGTGTGTGTGTGTGTGTGTGTGTGTGTGTGTGTGTGTGTGTGCGCGTGATGGTGAAATACTTTATGAATCGTTCAAACGTCGGTCACTCACTTGGAAAGAGCCTCAAGGTGACCCATAGACATTAAAATGAATAGCTACGTATTTACCAATCCAGAGATTCTCTTGAGCTTAAATGAGATTTAAGTCTCTGCCCATTCAACCTTCCTACGTATCCACACACACACACACACACACACACACACACACACACACACACACACACACACACACACACACACACACACACACACACACACACACACACACACACACACACACACACACACGCGCACGTATGGGCACATACTAGGTCGTAAATGCTATCTCCTTCAACCTCAGTTTCAAAGGGCACAAGTTAAATCCTGGCTAGCCTGGGGCCCAATAAACCTGCCCAATAAAAAACTGCTATGTGCAGCTCTCTATGCAACGTCTTAGCTGTGTATGTGCAACCTTTGCCCAAGCTACGGGATCACCCATGGCACTAGTTCTTGAAGTTCATCCCCTCTGCTCTTAGTCGCTGTTGTAATACGATAGCTCTTGCTATACATGTTTTTTTTTTTTTTAATAAACATCGTGTGATGAGGAGGGGCAAGATACTGGCAGCCAACCACGTGAGCACATTTTTTTGACCGTCAGGGATCTCCAACAGTCAGAGGTTGAGTTGTGCGCAGCCAGGGTCGCGCAGGCAGGGGAAAACATAAAAAGAAAACCCATCTATACACACTCATCTCGCGTGTTGACGCATGGAGCACCATATAACTGAATCTGAACCTGCTTACTGCCTTGGGATTGTCTGGGTAGTCAAACATTACATTACATTTCATTACACTTACTTGATGTTTTCTTTAACCCTTAGCGCAGAGCCTATGTTATAACCTTTCTGCCACCAAATTTTAATGGTTATTTCTTAATCTGTTACTTAAGGCTCTCTGTACTGTCATAACAATGTTGTTATGATGTAGTTGAGTATTTTCAACAAATATTGAATAGGTCTGATACAGTATAAATCCCCATAGACTGGACGTTCTCGTGGCCGAACGACACACCGCTCAAATGTAAACTACGGGGAGGAGATACAAACAATTACTACCTGTTGTATACTAGTTTTTTCATTGATGCACAATTTTACACATCATTTTACCTATCATTTGTGTCCCCTAACTATGTCAGCCTACCCCAAAGCAGTGGCACCCAGTCAGTGAAAAGGCAGGCTTTGGAGCCATCTGGTGGAGGACTGAGTGCATCATGCAAGAATTTTTAATCCACTGTGATAGAGCGTAACCAGGGCCAGATTAATGCACAGGCTAGATATGGCTGCAGCCTAGGGGCCCCCACAGGCTAGATATGGCTGCAGCCTAGGGGCCCCACAGGCTAGATATGGCTGCAGCCTAAGGGCCCCCACCTGCCAGGGGCCCCCACAGGCTAGATATGGCTGCAGCCTAGGGACCCCCACCTTCTAGAGCCCCCCACAGGCTAGATATGGCTGCAGCCTAGGGGCTTCCTACCAGTCAGGGGTCCCTGGTTGGCCAAAAGTGAAAAATGGCAGAATTGTGACACGATGCAATACTGGAAAATGAGTCTGTCGTGTTGAGTTCAGTTGATAGACAGGTTATCCTTAATTCCTACCTCGTAATTATGACACTGTCTATGTAAAGTAGACCCAAAATTTGCCTTACGGGGAGTCCCACAGCAACCTGTAGCCTAGGGGCCCCAGACCATGTTAATCCGGCCCTGAGTGTAATGACTTCACTTAATATACAGTACTACATACAGTATCATGGGCCTGCTTTCGAAACTCGCACTTGTCCATGGATGTTCTGGATATAAGACCTTGTAACCATTTTTAATCTGTGCTTGTTGAAAGCACCGTGCTTCATGTGTAAAACGAGTCAAGTGTTGCAGAAGTGCTTTGACTGACTAAGGAAACATAAATCTTCATTCAGCAAAAATATACATGTCCTTAGATATATTTACTAGTGGTGTCAACAATGATCGATCCGGCGATCCAATCCAATGCGGGGCATGGACGATCCAGGATCGATCCGGCAAGTTCCAGAATCAATCCGGCAATTTTTTAAAGTTTCAATTACTTCCATGGCTATTTCGGGAGCAAATGAATGTTAAATTAAATGTAAAATTGCAAGACTGATACAGACTGATACAGAAAACAGCCAATAAATTGTTGCTCCTTGTATTGCCTCATCATGACTGATTAAACATTTGCTTTGCGTTCAGTAGAAATGTAATGTATTGCAATGCATTGTAGAATTGAATCGGATCGGATCGGATCGCCTAGAATCGAATCAAATCGAATCGCTACCTCCCAAATTGTGATCGAATCGGATCGTGAGGGCAGTGCCGATCCACACCACTAATATTTACACTTATCCCATATTGCTATACATTAAAGGTACACTACAAGGAAATGGTCAAAAAAGGTACTGCAACTATGCTGCTCATTGAAACTGGGCTGCCTATTGCCAAATTTGATCTTTACATGAAAGTTTACAAAGTAATAAACAAACATTTCCTAGTATGATCCAAGTAGAGTCATTTTTGCAGCTAAAAATGGCTATTTTTGGAAATTCAAAATGGCGGACCATGGAGAAGATCTCCCTTCTCGTGTATGAAAAGTGCAATTTTTCCAGTCATAACGAATACTTAGAATTTGATGGTGGTTGTAAGTATTCATGAAAAAGGTAACATTAGTGAATGGGCAGCATGAATTCTGGAAATAAACAACTAAAAATCTCACACAGTGTCCCTTTAAAACATCTTTATCATGACATACAATCCAAACATTTTAATTTCCCCCCCCTGTAGTGTACTGTGCTATGTGTAAGAGTGAGAGTAAGAATAATGTGTTGAATATGTGTTCATCATTATACAGCTTTCCTGAATGTATTTGTGTTATTACACTTGTAATGTACTTTGTCAATACACGTAAATGAAGGATGAATCAACGCACACTGGTATCTTTGCTGGTAGTTTATTTGGTGACTCTGAGTGAACCTGATGAAGCAACAGCAAAACGCGTTGTTCACCAAATAAACTACCAGCAAAGATGCCAGTGTGCGGTGATTCATCCTTCATTTATTGCACATCTTACTGCACATCACCAGCACCTGGACAGTGGTTTTGCACAGGGACGTTACTTTGAGTACTTTGTCAATACCTTTGTTAATTTATTTGTTATTCATTTGTAAATGATGCGTGCTGTGCAGGTGGTGGCTAAGAAGTACCGCAACTTTGAGATCCCCGGCGACATGAAGGGAGTGTGGCGCTACCTGAACAGCGCCGGCAGCCGGGACGAGTTCACCAACACCTGCCCTGCCGACAAGGAGGTGGAGCTGGCCTACCAGGACGTGGCCAAGAGACTGGCCAAGTAAACAAACATCAACAACACCCCCAAACCCCCCAGCTGCCCTGACCCCCTCCACCTGCCTTGACCCCTCCGGTCGACCCCACCAACATCACCAAGATGGCCTACCAGGATGTGGCCAAGAGACTGGCCAAGTAAACACACCCCCATTATACCCCCCCAAACGCCCCCAGCCTCCCTCACCCCTCCAGTCGCCATGACCCTCAACTCCATCTCCACCTCACCCCACAGCCCTGTCCAAGCCAACACTACCAAGATGGCCTTTTAGGATGTGGCCAAGAGACTGGCCAAGTAAACACCAACAACACCCCCAAAGCCCCCATACCCCCGTCAGTCGCCCTGACCCCTCCATCCGACCCCTCCGATACCATATCCACCTCACCCCACAGCCCTGTCCAAGCCAACACCACCAAGATGGCAAACTAGGATGTGGCCAAGAGACTGGCCAACAACACCCCTAAAGCCCCCATACCCCCAGTCGCCATGACCCCTCCAGTCGCCATGACTCCTCCAGTTGCCCTGACCCCTCTAGCTCCCCTGAGCCCCAACTCCATCTCCACCTCACCCCACAGCCCCGTCCAAGCCAACACCACCAAGATGGCAAACTAGGATGTGGCCAAGAGATTGGTCAAGTACATATACACCAACCCCCAAACCACCCAGCCGCCTTGACATCCCTCCCCCCAAATCCATCCCAGCTCACCCCTCACCATCACCCCTTGCCACCATCTTAAACCCAACTCCCCCCCCCCATGCTCACCACCAACACCACCTTTGGCCAGAGAGCTAGAACTTTCACATTCACTCTTAAACCAGCCAACTCCACCCTACTCACGTCACGCAACCACCCCCCCCACCTCCGATGTCCCCTCTACCCTTCGACTCAATCAACAACTCTCAAGGACAGCCTGAGACTGAGCCTTTCCCTGAAGAAAAAGTGTTTGTCAATGATTGATCGATCGAACAATGACAGGGTTTGTGTGGCAGGGAAAGGGTCCTCATTGTAATGTGCAGTGTTGGTGAATGATTGACATGGTCTGATTGCTGTCGAGGCTGTGCGAAGTCTGGCATTGCTCTGCAGTGAATCACAGTTTTACGAGTCTCAGTTTGATACATTATGAAGAAAGACGGTTAAGAAGTCATCATTTCTCCTATGCTCTTGCTCTCTCTCTCTCTCTCTCTCTCTCTCTCTCTCTCTCTCTCTCTCTCTCTCTCTCTCTCTCTCCCTCTCTCTCTCTCCTTCCTCTTCACCGCCACCTATTTCCTCGCCTTTGTGAAAACAGCCAAAATGATATTATCATCTTCTTCTGGGGGGTGGGATTGTTTGAATGGGCTTACTACTACTTAATATTTATTTTCACTTGTCACCCTCGGTTGCCCTCGGTTGCTTTGTGTGGCATGACGGCTCACCAGCTTAAAACACACTACAATCTACTGTATTTAAGAGACTTATGTACGGCATGCGGTGGGGATGTCGTCAGTTGCTATAGCCGTGGGAATGCAATGGCTTTATCAAAATGTCTCCACTTTAGCGTCACTCTGCAGTTGAAGGCTTGATTCATGATGATGATTCTTGGTTCATGCTTGATTTAGATCTGGTCTGTATGCAAGCAAAAGGAGGCGGGTTGTAATCGTTAGGAGGAGCAAGGTTGTAAAAAAAAAGATTTTCATAGGAGAGAGAGATACCCCAGGCTTGTTCATTTCCAGGATCCATTTCAAGTGTGGTGAACGCCCGTTTAGGAGACCTTTGGTTAGGAGACCTTTGGAGTCTTGAGGTTGAGAATAAATGGAGTTCCCTTAGCGCTGTAGATGGCGGTAGCGCACATCTTGTGCAAGCCGCCACCAAACGCCACAAAAAGAGAAGAAGAAGGAGGGGACAACGCCCTCTTAGGAGACTGAATTTAAGCATACTCCTTTGCATTGGGTGGGCGCAGTTTGGAATATCTTTCTCTCCTATGAAAACCTTTGGTTGTAAGCAATTCAGCTTCTGTGGTCGAGAGCGCCTCCTCCTGCAATCTAGAGGTATAACATCCCTGTTCAGCCATGATCAAAAAAGAGTGTGTTTCTCAACAGCATTGAATGGCATTTCCCATTCGAAACCTACCACGTTGCGAAGTGGTTAGCAATGACGCTTTCAGGCAACAGAGTCAAGGCCAGAACTGAAGAATTTGAACCATTTTGGGAATGGTATAATGTCACGTAAATTTCCAGTTACTTACAACCACACTCTTCTGATTTCTATGACCTGGATGAATGC
>NC_085874.1:45472691-45477691 GCF_034702125.1 Engraulis encrasicolus | reverse complement strand
GCTCAAGCAAGAATCATTGTAATTCATCCCTTAAATCATTTTTAGTGTGTATACACGTGTAGAATTTTGTTTTGTGGGTGCACGGCTTGTCTTCGACACAGGGAAGGGGGTGCGTTAAGAAAAAAGGTTAAGAACCACTGACATAGGACATAGGAAGCAAACTTTGCTCCACGGTGTTGGCGTAACATTTTTATGTACATCCTTCAAACATAAGTACCTCTCCAGCAGCTCTTGTGTTCTTCGAAAGAGCCGGAACGACACCCCCTGAAGTTCAAACCACCAACGACCCTCAGCCTCAACAATGCCAAAGTTACAGTAGCCTATCTATGCCCCATCCTCTCTCTCTCTCTCTCTCTCTCTCTCTCTCTCTCTCTCTCTCTCTCTCTCTCTCTCTCTCTCTCTCTCTCTCTCTCTCTCTCTCTCAAATTTGTTAAGCAGGACTTACAATTGATTGCACTCACAGCATGTATCCAGGCAAGCCATGCCACAGTTGGCCAACTCAGACTGTTATGTGTTGTATTTCACCACAGTAGCCTAGCCGGCTTCCCCATCAGGAATCTCTACGGCCTGCCTCAACCCAATCTTTTGGATCTCAATGAACAAACAGAGGAAGGACTCTCTCACTGTAACTGAATAACTCTTTTATTATTTAAGTTTAAAATTACTTTTTAAGTTCACTGGAAATATCTGCTCACTAGGTTGTCTATGATGGACTACAACAGCAAATTCCTGGCCCTGTCGTGGCCAACCGGTAGGTCAATCGCCTGCCGTGCGGCTGACCCAGGTTCAATTCCTGGCCCGGCTCCTTTGCAGACCCCTCCCTGTCTCTCTCCCAATTCGCTTCCTGTCCACCTCTCACACTGTCCTAGCAAATAAGGTAGAAAAAAAATCCCCCAGCAAATTCCTAAATCAAGGTTAGATTAAGTTGATGAAGTAACACAAAACCTAGAAACACTCAGTACAGTATGTCAGAATGGAACCTAAAAGAATTGCAGAGGAACATATATTTCTGATAAATTGTTTTTTTTTTTTTTTTTAAAGAGCCCCAAGGATCTCTTTATTCTTGAAGGTTCATCAGACAACCCATGGAACCCAAAAGGTTTTTGAGGAACCTTCACTCCTTTCACCTCCACTTTTTATTAACCCCTAAATATTGTCTTTGTCCCAGAATGTTTAGGTTCTTCAGAGCACTTCGAGGGAACCTTTCAGTTCCCCCACTATCCATCTGAAGGCTATCTGAGGAACCTTCTTTGAGGTCAAACATTCGACTGGCCAAAATCACATTTCACATTAAAATGAAAATATATTTTAGCACTTGGAGTCTATCACTAACATTCTTTCCTAATTTTCAAAGTAGGCCTATGTGTTTTATGACTACTCTCAGCCTTGATGTCCACATAATGATTAAAGGATGGGAAATCAACTCCCTTGCAAACATGAAAGCATTGCCGATGTAGCAGGCATTTGTCTACACAGCAGGAATGTATTCTGTGCCTGGGGGCAAAGAAAATTCACTTCTCTTCAAGGATGAGCATGCATGTTCTTTGAAATGATTGCAATTAAATTGCCTACTTGAACTTTGCAGCTTCTGATAAGGTGTGTACAAAATTAACAAGCTGGTTTTGATTGAAGCGACCTTCAAATGACAATTCATCAGTGTCTCAGTGTGTTAACCAGCCAAATCAGTTATGGAAATGGAAATGTATTCACTCTATGTTCAAAAAGTTCACCTTGCTGTGGAAATAATTATTGTGGATTAATGATTTCATGAATATAGTGAACATAGCATAGGTCTGTGCACAGGTCAGGATATGATTCCAAGGTATGCCTTCCTATAAGATAATAATGAATGTTAGAACATAAAACTAAATCCGACTGAAATTAATCTGAAACTGGAATTCAATCATGATGCATTGACTCTGCATTGCACTGCTGGTGAATCTCTTCACAATCTCTCCATGTCTTCTGTGTCTCAGATGTCTCACATCATGGACATTTTCATTCCAAGCAATAAAACAAAACACTACTGGGTACCTTTCAACACCGATGGCAGTACTGTGTGTTAGATATGTTGCCAGGGTGATAGTTCTAAAATAACCTGGGCCAATGGGATATCATATCATGTGGAATCTCTACTACAATCTTACAGTGTTGTAAAATCATCCTATGAAACTTTCAAAAGGGTCCTGTATATGGTATATGGGTTAATATAAAAATGCAATATAAAAATATGTTCTCTCTGCGTTTTCTGGGTGGGCAAGGTCTGTCTGGTCAATTTGGCACAGCTCACTGAAGACCACTGGCACAGACTCTACAACTGTTCTCTGTTCTTATCCAGCGTGCGTGCAGAGAGAGAGAGAGAGAGAGAGAGAGAGAGAGAGAGAGAGAGAGAGAGAGAAGCAGAGAGAGAGAGAAGCAGAGAGACGAAGCTAACGTAAGCACTGATATGACATTCGTGCCGTTCATACGAGAGCAAAAAGTACCCATCCATCTTCCTGAGAATGAAAAATAAAGCCTTCATCTCTCTTCAAAGAGGGGCGGCTGAGTGGCGAGTTTGGGGTTTTCGCTTTTTTTTGCAGACATGCTGAGAGAGAAACGACTGCTTTTCGTCAGACTTCTGAGGAAGCGTTGATGAATGAGAGGAGATGTGGCATGACAGAGGAGGTGAATAAGGAGAGATATAGAGCTGTGAGAGATGTCGTGGGGAAAGAGGAGGTGAACAAGAGGAGACAGGAGGTGTGAGAGAGGAGAGGACTAGGAGGAGGAGTGTGACAGAGGAGGTGAACAAGAGGAGAGGAGGGGAATAGGCGGATGAGTGTGACAGAGGAGGTGAACAAGAGGAGAGGAGGGGACTAGGAGGAGGAGTGTGACAGAGGAGGTGAACAAGAGGAGAGGAGGGGACTAGGAGGAGGAGTGTGACAGAGGAGGTGAACAAGAGGAGAGGAGGGGACTAGGAGGAGGAGTATGACAGAGGAGGTGAACAAGAGGAGAGGAGGGGACTAGGCGGATGAGTGTGACAGAGGAGGTGAACAAAAGGAGAGGAGGGGACGAGGAGGAGGAGTGTGACAGAGGAGGTGAACAAGAGGAGTGTGAGAGAGGAGGGGAATGAGGAGAGACATGGGCCGGATTAACGCACAGGCTAGATATGGGGGCCTGATTGGCCAAAAGTGACAAGATGCAACATTGACAAATTCATCTTTGGTGTGAAGTATTGGTAGACATATTACCTTTTTTCCTAGCTTGTAATTATAACACTGTCTATGTAAATTTGTCATGAAATTTGTCCTGCGGGGGGTCCCACAGCAACCTGTAGCCTAGGGGCCCCAGGCCATCGTAATCCAGCCCTAAGGAGAGGCTACGGAGCTGTGAGAGATGCAGTGGGGAAAGAGGAGGTGAACAAGAGGAGACAGTGTGAGGCAGGAGGGGAATAAGGAGGAGGCACAGAGCTGTGGAGGAGTGCGTTGGGGGGTGGGGAATGGGGCGAGAGGAGCAGTGAGTGAGGAGGTGAAAGAGATGACGTGGTGGGAAGAGAGGATGTGAAAAAGAGGAGACCCAGAGGTGAGAAAGGAGATCTAGAGCTGCGAGAGAGGAGGTGAAAACGTGGAGGTAGGGCTGCACGATTATGGAAAAAAATCATAATCACGATTATTTGGGTCAAAATCATGACAAAATGATTATCATGACAATCATGATTATTAATCACAATTATTGATCTCTGCTGATTTAACAAAAAAAAATTATAACAAAATGAAATATTACCAAGAATGAATTATATACGGGATGAGCAAAATAAAATGAATTGTAATAATTATCTAAAGGGCAATAACATGGAACTTAAGAGAACAGATTTCTGGCCGGAAATGCCAGCCTGTCAGAATGTTTTGGCTTAAAAGATGGTCTTGAAGTTAGGTCACTATTGCCACGATTAAATACCGATCGGAATCACGACTTCGATATCACAATTATATCACGATTTTCGATTATTTACGATTAATTGTGCAGCCCTTTGTGGAGGTACTGTAGGGAGTTGTGGGAGAGGAGTAGCCTAGTAAAGTGGTTCTTAACCTTTTTTCTTGAAGCACCCCCTAACCTGTGCCCAAGACAAGCTGCGCACCCCAACCCAAATGTCTACACGTGTATACACACTAAAAAATGATCCAAGTGAATAATTACAATGATTCTTGCTTTAGACATTAATCAATACTTTAATTGGGTCTTTAATGTGGTCTTGATTTTGCCTTATTATAATGTTTGGAGGCAAATTTTTGGTCACAACCTCAACACAAACAACATTCTGGGCACCCCCTGAAATCTCTGGTGTACCCCCAGGGGGTGCCTGCACCCCAGGTTAAGAACCACTGGCCTAGTAAACCAGCGCCATCCGCTGGACACCAAAATGTTTTGGCTGCATGTGGGAGTGGCCTCGCATCGTTTTAGTAGTCTGCCAGGCTTTCCAAGAATCTGGCAAACCAATCACAACGCAGAGATTTGTTTTGAATCAAAGCGGGTGGGATTTTGAGGGAGTGACGACGAAGCTCGCACGTTGAGAAAGCACATCAACGAGAAAGATAGCGCTGATTGGCTAGAGCGCCGGCCTATAGGCACAGGCATGGTTTGAAAGACAACAGGTTGTTCTCATCAACAATCTTCGGATGTACTATTCATCGGGGCCAGACTGAATTACACATCCTATCTCACATTTAGGCTGGTTTATCAGGCTAAGAGGGGAGGTGAGTAAGAGGAGGTGTCACAGAGCAGGTGAAAGACATGAAACGTGCAGTGTGAGGAAGGTGAAAGAGAGGAGTTTCAGAGGTAGGAGGAGAAGAGGAGATGTGGACCTGTGAGAAAGGAGGTGAATGAGGGGATATAGTGTGAGAGAGGAGGTGAGTGAGGGGAGATAGGCGAGATAGGCAAAGGCGAAAGAGAGGAGTTTCAGAGGTGTGAAAGAGCAGATGTGAACGTGTGAGAAAGGAGGTGAGTGAGGGGAGATAGTGTGTGAG
>NC_085874.1:45452691-45467691 GCF_034702125.1 Engraulis encrasicolus | reverse complement strand
ACCACTTTGGACCACCTATGTTCAGGGACCACCTGTCAACTGAATTGACAGTTGATGGGTGCTAAATTGACACTGCTAATTGCTAAAATGCTATGTTTAGCATTGCAATGATGTTACAAATATAGCTAGCTTGTCTTGGTAAAATAGAAATTCCCTCACGGACCACCTGAGCTCTGTCACGGACCACTAGTGGTCCCCGGACCACACTTTGAGAATCGCTGGTTTGTAGGGTGATGGCGGATGAGCATGAGTGAGGGCACGAGGCACAGGGTGCATTCCAATAGGCACACTCCTGTCCTCCACTTGTGCTTGTGGCGTGGCCTCGCCCCGCCCCGCCCCGCCTCCTGGCCCTTCCTCCATGCAGAAAGCAATAAAGTTTCCCGGCTGTCAGCCTATGGGTCCCACTAGTTTGACGCCCTCTCGTGATTTCTCATGGTAATCAAACATTTCAAACAAGCGATTTAAGGTTAGGGTTAGGTTTAGGGTTAAGGTAAGGGTTAAGGTTAGGGTTAGGGTTAAGGTTAGGGTTAGGTTTAGGGTTAAGGTTAGGGTTCGGGTTAGGTTTAGGGTCGTATGACGTAAGCGGTAAGTACCGAAAGGGCGTCGAACTAGTGAGTCCCGTCAGCCTATAGCCACAACAAACTTTGAGGGACTGTTTTTCCTTCACCACCCCAATTGCAAATGAGACAATGGCATTAGAATTGTGATTTTGCAAGATATTGAATTCATTTTCTGTCGTCAGTGACATCATCATGAGGTCACATGGAGGCAAGTGAACAAGGGAGGACGGAAGTCGGCAGATTGGAATCCACCCACAGAGTCCAGACAGAGGACCAGTCAGTCAGTCGTGCCAGCGGACGGGGAGTTGTAACTCAGTCATTGGCACTGCAGTAGACCTGATGCAACGCCTCAGGGCACAATTAAAGCAGTGGTGGTGTTTATTAGTGTGTGTGTGTGTGTGTGTGTGTGTGTGTGTGTGTGTGTGTGTGTGTGTGTGTGTGTGTGTGTGTGTGTGTGTGTGTGTGTGTGTGTGTGTGTGTGTGTCCGTGTCCGTGTCCGTGTGTGTGTGTGTGTGTGTCTTTAGATCTTTAGACCCCGACGCGGAAGTGCTGCTATTCCACAAAGCGACCGACTCGCCGAACGTTAACCCGCTTATTATATGGATATACTTAAATGATTCACACATGGCGGGGACATTTCTTTAGGCCTATTTAATGTTAAGTTTATTATAGTTTTTCATGTCAAAAGATTGTTGCTGCGCAAAACAAAACAGTGCCGTTGTGGAACACCGCTAGGCAACAGCTAGGTAGCCAGGACAACAGGTGTTGTCTATCACAGCAGCTGATTAGAGTCTTGTTGAAAAGTCGCTTTAGCAGTGAAAAGTCTTGTTGCCATTGACAGCGGTCTGATATAGACCAACCCGTCCGTTATCGAAAAATAACAGACGTGCGAACGTTGGGGAGCCCCATTGAAATGAATGGAGCATTCGACCGATGACGTCACACCATATAATAAAGGGTTATTAATGTAATAGCACCCGTTAGGATGTTTGGTGTGGCCCTGGTGAGCAAGCGAATGCAGTACGCCGCCTCAACCAGGACCAGACATGGACACCTCGCTACAGTAACAACTCTGGTGTGTGTGTGTGTGTGTGTGTGTGTGTGTGTGTGTGTGTGTGTGTGTACGTGTACGTGTAAGTGTACGTGCACCTGTGTGTGTGTGTGTGTGTGTGTGTGTGTGTGTGTGTTTCTGTGTGTCTGTGTGTGCGCGTGTGTGCGCGTGTGTGCGCGCGCGTGTGTGTGTGTGCTCAAATACGCTCATGCTTGTGTATTAGTGAGTGAGTGTGTGACAGAGAGAGATACAGAGAGAAACATAAATAGACAGAGACAGAGAGAGCAAGCGAGAGAGAAATTGACGGTTTGGCATAGCGGCTGTCAGTCCAACCATCATGGGCAAAGCTAAATCTGTGCAGTATCACTGGGATAGGATGTCACTCATCGAAGGCCGATGACTGGAAACATTAATGGACTGCTTTGTATTACCAGTTCATTAATTCTCAATTACCCCCCCCACCCCCCACACGCACTCCTTTCCCAACCACTCTCACCCACCCCAAAAAAAGAAGAAAAGAAATCCTGACCAAGAGAGAAAGTCTTTGAGTTATTTCTGTATGTGATGAGCCTGTATGGATACCTTGGATATGGGCTTTTGGGTACATTCAGAAAAACGCATACAGGGAGGAGGCAGTCCAGATATTGTCCAAATATTTCAGATTTTACGGCTGCTGGCAGCTGCCTATGGAAAAGACCTGTTTCGTACGAGTACGGTACTTGGCAGCCGGCGGAACAGCCAGCCACCCAGCCCCCTGTGTCCCCCCGCGCGGAGAGGCGCGGCGCGCTCCTCATGTGTTCTACATTTAGGAGGACAGGAAGCTCAGATCAAATGAAGGACGAGGAGGATACTTTGCAAAAGACGAAGAATGAAAAGAAGAAGAAGAAGAAGAAGAAGAAGAAGAAGAAGAAGAAGAAGAAGAAGAAGACGACGTAGAAGAAGACGACTAATAATAATAATAGTAATAATAATAATAATAATAAGAAGAAGAAGAAGAAGAAGAAGAAGAAGAAGAAGAAGAAGAAGAAGAAGAAGAGGAAGAGGGAGACGACGAAGAAGAAGAAGACGGAGAAGAAGAAGAAGAAGAGGGAGACGACGAAGAAGAAGAAGACGGAGGAGGAGGAGAAAACAAGAAAAAAGCGAGAAAAAGAGGATCTTGGAAAGGATGGAGCTTGACAAAGTGTGCTATTGTTTGCACCATGTAGCTTGTGCTGTGGAGTACTAATCTAGTGGTTCCCAAACTGTGGGTTTGGACCCCTGGGGTGGGACACAGAGGCACTACAGGGGGGCTCCTGATATAAGGGACTGCTACACTTAAATAATAATAATAAAATACATGCTTTAATAATATAGAAATGTGCCATAAATTGTTATAATCAGGTAAGCTGACAGGGGGGACAAAGGGGTCACTTGTCCCAGACCCAGGGAGACAGGGGGCCCATAATTGGGTCCTCAATACATTGTATGTACTGGATTTGGGGCCCTTTCAGATTACTTTGTCCTTGGCTTGTCCTTTGTCCTTGTCCTAAGCTTTCAGTGGCCCTGGCTATGATTAATATGGTACCTAATGTAGGCTATTTAGCTTGCTTTTCCAGTTTTTCAACATTTAGCTATATGAAGAGACAAAAATGTTTGCCATTTGGAATACGAGAGGTGGGAAGTTGCAAAAATATTCTTACCGCACGAATACACTGGCCGCGACTTGAGCGAATTGACTTTGTATTGAGTCATGCAACAAAAGCGATTCGGGCGACGAGAGGCGATTCGCGCGACGAGAGTGACAGTTTGTAAATTAGCTATGACGTGGTTCTGCGACAACCGCCACAGCCAATGGCAATGTTGGAATGCTCACATTCTGCTTTTAATGGACATACTCTAGTCGCTTCAATCGCCCGTTTCGCTCTTGCTGCACAGAAGCAATTCTCTGATGCTTGAATCTCGTTGCGGCGCGGGTCTATTCGCCCGGTTAGATCCAAAAAGGGGTCCCAGCTAAAAAAAAGTTTGGGAACCACTGGACTTATCTGTTTCCTGACAAAGTGTGCTTTTGTTTGCACTGTGTAGCTGTCCGTGGTGCTGATGCTATCTCGTCCTGCTAATCGCCTGATGGGGAGATAGCGTTGAGCCATTCTGCCCTGCTAAGGCAAAAGGCAGTAACTTCAAATTTTTCAAAAATGAGTTTTTGTCATATTTGCAATAATAAGCATCAGTTTTATCATGTGAACAAACATGGAGTTTGAAATCAGTTGTTTTGAGGGTAAAAAAAGGTGTAAAGTAAAACAAGCTGAAAATCCTTTGGGTAAACTAAGGCAGAAGACAGTAACTTCAGTTACTGCTTTTTGCCTTCTGCTCTGGACCTGCAGAATTCTGGAATTCTGATGTTCCAAACTGAGGCAGAACACAGTAACTTCAGTTACTGTTCATCTGTTAACAGTTAAAACTCCTTCTTTAAATTTCAGTCATGTAAATAATCAAAAAAATATAAAATGAAACTATTATATTATGAAACATGATCAGCCTGCTAGGCAATGTGTGTAACTACTAGTATGAAATACAAATACACACGCAAAACCCATTTATAATTATATTATTATTATTATTATTAACAATTTATATGTTAATAAACATGACATTTTGTCATAATGACTCTAATAGTGTGTATACTGCTTAAATTATATGTGAAAGTTGTATTTGTTGCTTATTATTCAGATTTAAAAGGGAAGTTACTGTCTTCTGCCTTAGTATGACTAATTGTCATTCCGGGGGCAATGCTAAGGCAGAACACAGTAACTTCAAAAAAAGGGTCAAAGGTTAATTATTTGTAAAATTATTTTTTATGAATAGATGTAGGCAGGCATACACTACAAACTGTGAAAATTACAGCTTTGTAGCTATAACCAGATTGTGGTGACATTAATTTATTTTAAGATAACTTTAACATCATTTTTCTCAGTTTCACACTCTGGTGAGTTACTGTCTTTTGCCTTAGTAGGGCAGCATTAGTCTCTAATGGATGTGTAGACACGCAGTGAATGAATCAGTCAAGTGACAGCCAGTGAGTGAGTGAGAGAGTGAGTAAAAGGATCTCATGTTCCATTCATCTTAACTGAATAAAAGTGTTGTTCCGCACTGATGGCGTGGCCCTACAGTGTGCTACACTCTAAAGCCGCAAGCAGCGCAGTCCAAGAGTCATCGCCGTGTTCGTTATGAATGAATGATTCATCTGCTGATATGTGTGGCAACTTTACTATACGCTGTAACATTGCAGTATTACACAAAAAGGAATTTGCTCTGTTAGTTAACTCAACTTGATAACGCTTAACTTGAGCTGAGTTAATCCTCAAGTTGGGTTAACTTACAAACGTAAGGCTGCAGGGCAACTTAAATTTTTAAGTTAAACTGGCTTGCAATGTTTTACAAGTCTTGATCTGACCAAGTCAAAGGGGTGCTTTGTGTTCTGCATGATAATGTATGTAAAAATTATATATTTTTTGCAAAATATGCAGTAGTTGTTTTGGTTCATGTTACTTTTTTAGTTTTAAAAAAATCTCATTACTTTCAATCAAGTATGATAATGTGTGATATACATTTTTTGTATTGGTTAATTAATTGGTTGATTGACTGATTGACTGATTGATTTCACAAGTAAAGCTGCAACAGAATCTTGTATCAGAGACTGTTGGAACATGTACACTCATCAGCCCACTAGGGGGAGATGTTGTCCCCCATTGAGTGCAGTCTTCAGACCAGTAATACACAACTGGGTTCCCATTCATCCCTAATTTGAAACGACAAGAGAGCGAAAGGGAAGAAGCAGAAGAAGAAGAAAAAGAAGAAAGAAAGAAAGAAGAAGGAGAAGAAGAAGAAGAAGAAGAAAAGAAGATTATGAAGAAAAAGAAGAAGAAGAAGAAGAAGAAGAAAAAAAGAAAGAAAGAATGAAAAAAGAAAGAAAGATAGATAGATAGAACAAGAAGAAGAAGAAGAAGAAGAAGAAGAAGAAGAAGAAGAAGAAGAAGAAGAAGAAGAAGAAGAAGAAGAAGAAGAAAGAAAGAAGAAGGAGAAGAAGAAGAAGAAGAAGAAGAAGAAGAAGAAGAAGAAAAGATTATGAAGAAAAAGAAGAAGGAGAAGAAGATGAAAAAAAGAAAGAAAGAAAGAAAAAAGAAAGAAAGACAGATAGATATAAGAAGAAGAAGAAAAAGAAGATGAAGAAGAAAGAAAGAAAGAAAGAAAGAAAGAAAGCAAGCAAGAAAGGACAAATGAAAGATAGAAAGCAAGAAAGAAAGGACGAAAGAAAGATAGAAGAAGAAGAAGAAGAAGAAGAAGAAGAAGAAGAAGAAGAAGAAGAAGAAGAAGAAGAAGAAGAAGAAAGAAAGAAAGACAGAAAGAAAGAAAGAAGAAGGCGAAAAAGAAGAAGAAATGTTTGCACATGTGTCAGCTCTGAAAGGATCTTTAACTTGCCGCTGCATACGTGTCGTGTGGTGTGGTGAGTTTTGGCGTATACAGTGTCAGCGAGTGGCTTCAAGCGGCCCTGATAGGGGAAGAGCCAGACCCTGCCATGCAGCATATCTCAAGTGTCAGTCCTGCTTTGAACATCTACTGTATCAACCTCCTGTCTTTCTTAGCCCCGAGGCCTCTTTCACTTCAATGGACACATGTCTTCTGTCAGGCCTGCTCTGTCTAATTGTGTGTGTGTGTGTGTGTGTGTGTGTGTGTGTGTGTGTGTGTGTGTGTGTGTGTGTGTGTGTGTGTGTGTGTGTGTGTGTGTGTGTGTGTGTGTGTGTGTGTGTGTGTGTGCTACATGTGCACGCGTGTGTGTGTGTGTGTGTGCGCGCGCGCGCGCGCGCGCGCGTGTGTGTGTGTGTGTGTGTGTGTGTGTGTGTGTGTGTATGAGTGCATGTGTGTGCGTTTGCGTTTGCGTTTGCGTTTGCATGTGTGCTACGTGTGTGAATGTGCGTGTATGTGTATACATGCGTGTGTGTGTATGCATGCGTGCGTGTGTATGTACAGTGCGGTGTGTGTGTGGGCAGTGAGCTGCTCTCTAAATCACACAGGCAAAGATGATTCCCTTGTTATGAATAAATCGACAGTGGAGGAAATATGAAAAGAGCGGGTATGAATAGACCAAGGCCGGAAAACATACTACACTCAAAGGGAAATTAGTTGCATGTACGTACGTAAACAGGCAGTTTGATTACAGTGCAGTAGGTCTACAACCTCTTGCTGTGCACAGGAGTACTGCATAGCCAACTGATGTTTGCACCTGAACATCTTGGGACACTGTGTGAGATTTTTAGTTGTTTATTTCCAGAATTCATGCTACCCATTCACTATTGTTACCTTTTTCATGAATACTTACCACCACCGTCAAATTCTAAGTATTCATTATGACTGGAAAAATTGCACTTTTCATACATGAAAAGGGGGATCTTCTCCATGGTCCGCCATTTTGAATTTCCAAAAATAGCCATTTTTAGCTGCAAAAATGACTCTACTTGGACCATTCTTGGAAATATTTGTTTATTACTTAGTAAACTTTCATGTAAAGATCAAATTTGGCAATAGGCAGCCCAGTTTCAATGAGCAGCATAGTTGCAGTACCCTTTTTGACAATTTCCTGCACAGTGTACCTTTAAAAAGTTTTTGTTTTACACTTCTTACAATTTTGTGTTGATATCTTGCTGTGTTTGTCAACAAGTAGGACGCTACCATGGACTCACATGACGATGCACAATGCGTCGAAACGTCAGTCATTATGTTTGCACCACAATAAAATAACTAATAAGTATCTGAGTGCTCCAGTCATTCCTGGCCTAGTCTTTTCGAAGTGGACCAGTTTACTCTCCATTGTATACCGTCCTGGGGTCCGTTTCTCGATTCTTGTCATTGTTAACCGTCATAAGACCGTTTTACCATTCCCTTGGATTTAGTGGTGAGCGTCGCTGTCGAGAGAGAGTTGAGTCGCTCTTACGAAGGACTTTGCTAACGACGATAGCAAAGACGCTTTCGAGAAACGGACCCCTGGACTTGACGCACCAAGAGGGTTAGAGCGCAAGTGATTTCCCTTTTATAGGCCACGACGACCATGTTGACTCTTGCCATTCTCACCTCCGTTGACCCTGACCGTCAGTGAAGGAGATATGAAAAAAGCAGGACTGAACAGACCCAGGCCACTTGTTTGAGTTGGGCAGGGGTTGGATAAGGCACAGTGCAACACTGTTTCTCAATGTCAAGTGTTCTTGCCTTGTTAGGACGTGAAACGCCCAGTGACTGGATACTCTTAGGCTAGAACACCTGACATTGAGAAACAGGGACAGTCTTTTGGGACAGCCAGTATGTACTGTACTGTATGACCAGAGAGAGTAGAGAGAGAGAGGTTCCATTGGCCCATTGTTTCCGGGTTCTATTATTGCAAGGGGGAGGGGGGGTGGGGATCCCCCTTTAGGCAGACCTAGGCAGACCTAAGGACTGTTCCAGAGATTCTTTAAGTATATAGAGATATGCCAATGTAGTAGGTAGCTATGGGCACCTAACATGACCAGGTTCCGGTCTGCCTGTCATAATACTCCTACAATGAATAGAACAGTCAACGCTTTGCTTTGAAAACGTCACTTCACAATTCAGAATTAAAAGAAAGATCAAAATAAACTCAACAGAACTATTTAATTTTGAATTATTGATTCAGAATTAAAGACGTCATGTAAACGTAGCCTTCTTCAGGGCTTCAATTTGCCTTGGATACCCTTCCGTATTTAGTTTGACTTAACCCAAAGACTTTCGCGCGACTAGAAGAACGCCCTCCCACCGATTTCCTTCTGTTTGGTTTGAGTGTCCAAAAGGTCAAAAGGGTCAGTTGTCTTGGCCCCGGCCGGGCAGAGAGCTGGCCCACAGCTGGCCCACAGCTGGCCCACAGCTGGGTCCTCATTGCATTGCATGTATTGAGAGGGGTGGCCGGGCCCTTTCAGACTACTTTATCCTGAGTAGGGATGTAAATAAAATCGAAATGTATCGATGTATCGGAAGTGTCGGCCGGCGATTTAATCGAATCTCATCGTATCGTGGGGCATTCTTAAGAATCGAAAAGAATCGAATCGCTGGCCCCTGTGCAATGCCCTAGCTCCACTACTCAATAGTAGTGGAAAAGTAATTGGAAAAAATCGAATCCAACCGAATCGCATCGTATCGTGGGGAATTCTCAAGTATCGAAAATAATCGAATTCCTGCTTTAAGAAATCGATACCGTATCGTATAGTCATGAAGGCTGTGATTTACACCCCTAGTCCCAAGCCAAGTCAAATCTATGGACAGTCCCTGGCTGGCACTTAGCACTATAGCTCACTCCACTCACTGCCTTCTCTGTGGCCGATGCTCTGTCTGCCTTTTCCTTTCTCTGCGTCCCCTTCTCTCTTTTTTTTTCAAATTGCGAGATACGCTCTGGTTCGGAATGGCAAGAATGTGAACCTAAAAGCTAAAACTCAAGGCGCTGCACTTTTCCACTTCAATTCATATGCACAGGGAAACCCCAGACAGCAGGGCCGGATACAGAAGGCCCGGGGCGCCTAGGCTACAGGTTGCTGTGCCTCCCCACTCGGAGGACAACTTTTGTCATAATAACAAGCTGTCTGATTATGTCTGCTGTGTTTCAAAATAATGTATAACAGGATCCGACTCCAAATCCACGGTCTAACAGTGTGTGTGTGTGTGTGTGTGTGTGTGTGTGTGTGTGTGTGTGTGTGTGTGTGTGTGTGTGTGTGTGTGTGTGTGTGTGTGTGTGTGTGTGTGTGTGTGTGTGTGTGTGTGTGTGTGTGTGTGTGTGTGTGTGTGTGTGTGTGTATGTGTGTGTGTGCGTGTGTGTGTGTGTATGTGTGTGTGTGTATGTGTGTGTGTGCGTGTGTGTGTGCGCGCATGTGTGTGTGTGTAAACACAGAAACGTGCATGCACATTCCTGCACACTTACAGTATATGTGCATAAGCAAATACATTCAAATGTGGTCCTACAGTGTATCGTCAGGCATTTACAGATACAGAGCCTCATGTACTGTACACACTCACCACAGGCAAATACAGATACGTGTGTGCACATACTGCACAGTAACATACACATAGGCAAATATAATTGAAATGTCCCATATTTAATTGTATATTGTCACATATTCACCGGCACATACAGCCATTTCTACCCTAATTAACATAGACATCGAGACATTTCAGATGAGTTTGCCCTGAGCAGGCGAAAGCTGTCAGCGGCCCTGGTTATGTGTTATGGACCCAGAAACCGCCCCAAAAAAGGCAAACAGAAACTGGGATAAGACCCCCCAACCACCCCCCCACCACACACACACACACAAAACAGCTCCTTTGTGATTTCAGAGTTTTTCTCCACTTCATTTCTTTCTTTCTTTCTTTCTTTCTTTCTTTCTTTCTTTCTTTCTTTCTTTCTTTCTTTCTTTCTTTCTTTCTTTCTTTCTTTCTACAAACATTTACACATTCGGTACCTCTTGAGTTACTGTACTTAGTTCTGCAGTTTACGTCCTGTGTAAGGAAATGTCACAATTGTCCATGTCACATACATGTAGGCCTATGTGTTTGTTTATGTGTGCTTTGTTATACTAGTGGGAAGATTCACTAACTCACTATGTGAGTATGGATGTTGACTATAAGATATGACAACAGTGCGGATATAGCAAAATCTCTTTTATTGTTCTTACAAAAATCCATAAGCAAACAAGAAAGGATCCAAAATGCCAATTTCTCTCACTGTTGTCAAAGCCAGACAATCGAAGCAATTTCTTACAGAAATAGAACGTAAAGAAAGGGAAAGCAAAGCATACTCTTTGGGGTGGATAGAACATTTTGGATTGAAAATGAACTCAGACACTTTTGTGGTGTATTGTGTGCAAGAGATACAGTGCTAAGAGAGGACACACATGAGACATGCAAGGAAATATCATCGTTGAAAAATATATATATTTTTTAAACGCCAGTCTGCTTGCTCTTACCCCGTGGGAGGTAAGTGGAGTTTAGGTGAAGACTTGAGTTCATGTTCAATTCACAACAACAGCAATGGGGGATAGCAGTGAAATGCACAGGAAGATGCTTTACAAACAAACAGAAGAAAAAACAACCATTGAACAAAAAAAAAGCGAATCCTGTTGTTCAAACATTGTACACATTTTGTAAACATTTTTTTCCCCTGATGGTCAACTGGAAGAGTTCCCAACAGTCCATCTCGATACGGTAAGACGAGGACCACACAGCGGCATCAGAGAAACATGACATGAAGAATAAATAAAGACAAAGAGGGGGACAAAAAATCACACATTTCATGTAAAGATTTTTTTCATATGTGATCATGCAAGAGTCAAATTTTAATTTGTGGATGTTTCCTAGAAGTCTGAAGATGGTTGATACTTAAGTTTCAGTTTTGTAGCTAAAATAGGACAATCCAACATGGTGTACATAGTCATTTCAGGGAATTTAAATGTAATACAAAACAATTTTCTTTCCACTGTGTCTGTACATTCTGTGCTTCAAAACTGAGGGGAACGCCAAAGAAGAAAAAAGATGACTGGCAAAGAAAAGTCAGATGAGCACAGTAAACTGGAAATATTACTTTTAATAGCTAAAATAATTGTTGCAAGTTATCAAATATTTTCAAAACAAAAATAATTTCTGAAGAACAATGTTCTGTATGGTATAACAGCTGCTTGCTGAGTCCATTATAGATAGACTATGTAAAGCACATTTCACTTAAACAATCAACAGAATTACTGCAATTTTACAATTTAAATGACAAAGTAAATGACAAAGTTTCTCCTCCCATTGATACTTGCCAAGAAGCAGAGAGATGCTTTAGAATGAGATGTGTAGCATATTTTAAATGCTTGACACGCTCACACACACACACACACGCACACGCACACACCCACACACACACACAATTACTTAACTAGACTAAGTATATCCCTGGTTCCAAAGACATGCATCCATGCATACTGAAAGGCTTTTCAAAAATCTCCTCTTGTAAACAGG
Source organism: Engraulis encrasicolus (assembly GCF_034702125.1). Lineage (NCBI taxonomy): Eukaryota > Metazoa > Chordata > Actinopteri > Clupeiformes > Engraulidae > Engraulis > Engraulis encrasicolus. The sequence continues at coordinate 45,456,054 of NC_085874.1, read as the reverse complement.
GTCTCGTACCCAATTTTTAATGGGCGAACGGTGTCACATCATTTCAGACAGAAGGCAAGGGACTACAATAATTATTACAGTGTCCAATGTGCAGAAAAATACAGACAACATATGCATAGAAATTTCCATACTGCTGTAAAAAAAGCTGAGTGTTTTCCGTTGATAAATAACATAAATATCTCAGATAAATAGATGTCTGCTCTGTTCTGGGCTTGGAACTCCTGGAACTTCACTGGGATACCAGTTTTGGAGAAGTCATCTGTTTTTTTGTGTATGTTTTTTTCCTTTTCTTTAAAAAACGTATGCAATGAGCACTTCTGCTTTTCTCAATCATTTCTTGAATCACTCTAGGGAAGTCGTTCCAGAGAAAATAAAGCATCGCAGGATGACACACGGCAGAGTTATCCCTCCGCTACGGCTCTGACATCTCTGATTTATCTGCGCCAGGAGGCAGATGATGGGTTTGGAACAGCTTGGGACGGGGCAAGAAAATAACTTTAAGGTCACTTTTTAAGAAGTTTTACAGTGGTGACATGCTGTCATCAACAAATCTCAGGGATTTTCGCCTGCTGCTGGGGTATGTTAGGGTTGGCTTGTTCAGCAATCGTCCAATGAGTTATTTCCTCCGTCCTGTCTTTTGACCATGTGGGACAAAAGAGTGTTTTGGAAATATCCAAAATGATTAAAACAATGAAAGTACTGTATATATCTGCCCATTTTTGCCCTTTGCCATTTAGACTCACACTGATAGCTATTATCTGACTCTTGACACGTTTGCTACTGACATTAACTCTGGGCCACTATTGGCTCATTGAAAGTTGTTGCCAATGACAAATGACTTGACTTTAATCTATTCTTAAGTAGTAAGATGATATATAGACTTGCCCTTACCTCACCCTAACAACTTCTGACTGACTGATTGTCTGTTGAGATAAATATACATGTGTAGAAAAAATTGATTAACATTGTAAAACTTGCAAAGAAATAAAAAAAAGCTCTTTGGTTAGATGAGTTAAATAACAAGTGCGTTAGCACAACTAAAAATCACCCCTGGAAATCCTTGAATGCTCTTTTCGTTTTTGTTGTTGTTGATAAATTAATCATTGCATTACATACATATAATTAAGGCACTAAAATAAACAAAAATATATATTTTAAATTAATTGTGAATGTCATTTTTGAAGAGCTTGATGATGGGCATAGATGCTATACAAAAATATGTTGAGTACCACTCTATGACTCAAGTTTCACTACTTAATTTATGGCTTTATAACTTAAAAACTTCATCCGCAAAAAAGTGTTTCCCCACATACATATAACTTAAATAATTAAGAAAAAAAAGTACAACTATTTTTTTTAAACACACAATGCAGCTCACAAAATCTTGTATAATAAAATGTATCACTGCTAAGTGCTTTGTATGTAACTACTGATATCCTTACAAAAGGCAATCCAAACACAAGATAACAAAATACGATAATAAAATAAAATAGAATACCATAATAAATGCATGCTGAAAATGAGCCCTTTAGTAGATATCCCATAGTTTTACCATGTTCCGTCCAGTCCACAGAAGAGAGTGTGTCTTTCTAAGTCTCTCTGAGTCTTTATCGTGCATACAAACATGCCCTTGGAAATTAATACCTCAAAGTAGATAGAATGTTTATCTTTGGTTTATAAATACCCAGAGGCACCCAGATAGTGGATGTGCAGTTCTGAGGACAGTAATCAAAAAGGCTTCAAAAGAAACGTAATACGTACGTAACACAAAATAAAACCTCACACAATGAAAAAAACCCAAAATAATGACAAAAATCCGTCCTCTGCAAGGTTTGTGCTTTGGAACCATGATTGTGGGTTTGAAGATTTGAAGTCTCTGGGTGGAATAGGCTCTTGAAAAGCCTGATTACTAATTAACCAAAGAATTAATCAATGAGCTAATCAGTAAAAAATCAATCAATCAATCGATCAATCGATCAATCGACCGACCGATCGACCGATCCATCAATCAATCAATCAATCAAATCATTGATCAACCATCCAGTCAAATTGATCAGGTAATCAGCCGCTCCATAGATGATCCACAAGTCTCCTGGTCGTCCGGTTGTTTGGTTGGTTTTGTCTGGTCAATAAGGCCTCCAGACCCCCTCGTCCATCCTGCCCGTTGGGTTCAGCATGGTCGGGGAGTTGCTGTGACTACCGTCTCCCTCCACCACCACGCCCACCCCTCTTCCTGCCGCCTCCGTCTGGCCCGCCAGGCTGCTGTTCACCAGCCCACCAGTAGAGGCACTGGTGCACGGGGGCAGCATGCGCGACGACGGAGAGCGATCTCCACTTCCACCTCCGTTTCCTCCTCCAGCTCCACCTGCCCCAGCTCCACCACCTGCACCTCCTCCTCCTCCTCCCCCCACGGCTGCTCCTCCACCGCCTGCAGCCCCCACGCCCCCTGCCCCTGCCCCACCTGCCTCCGGTACCATGGAGAATTGGTAGGAGCTGGCTGAGGAGGCGCCGTAGTACAGATAGGGGGTGCTGCTGCTCTGGAAGGGGCCGGTCTGGCCGCTCTGGGTGGAGCCCGGGTAAGGCGGGGGCAGGTAGGTGTGGTAGTGGGCGGCGGCGGCACTGCCCAGGGACATGCCGGTGCCCGCGACGCCGGTGACGGGCGTGGGCGTGTAGGTGAAGGTGGCCGGGTAGTGCATGCGCGGGCCAGAGAAGCGGGTGTCGGTCAGCGAGGAGAAGCCGGGGAACTGCCGCTCGAACTGGCCGGGGAAGGGGCTCAGGTCGGACGCACCTGCGGACACAAACGCACACAGGGGGAGAGAGAGAGAGAGAGAGAGAGAGAGAGAGAGAGAGCAAAGTCAAACAGAGTCAAGTCGTTTTTTATTTGTAGAGCATAGTGGAGGGGTTCCCAATCTTTTCAAACTTGGGGCCCACTTGAAATTTTCAATAATGTTCGGGGCCACCTCTGACCCCATAAACGATGAAACTCAAATGAAAAGCTGCAAGGCACACACAAATTTCATTTTGATTTCTAGAAAATGGTTTCAAGGCCCACTTGGTATCCCGACCCACAGTTTGAGAATCACTGGCGTACAGGGACGGATTATGGTTCCATGGGCCCCTGGGCCTGACAAAAAGAAAGGACCCCCTCAATCGGTGTTGCTAGTTTCCGAAACGATTCAAGGTTTTAGGACAGGTGTGAGAGTCGGGAGGGTGCAGGTTGTCGGGAGGGAAGTTTTGAAAACACAGTTGTTAAAAGTATGATTTTACGCAATATGAAAATATGAATATACAGGCTAGAGCTTCAGGGCCCCTTTGACCGTTGGGCCCCTGGGCCTGGGCCCAGTAGGCCCGTGCAGTAATCTG
>NC_085874.1:45432691-45440191 GCF_034702125.1 Engraulis encrasicolus | reverse complement strand
CAAAAGAGAGAGAGAGAATGATGGAAAAGATGGAGAGATAGAAAGAGAGAGAAAGGCCGGGGTAGATAGATAGATAGATAGATAGATAGATAGATAGATAGATAGATAGATAGATAGATAGATAGATAGAGAACAGCAGCAAAGAAGAATGAAATGACAAGAGAAGAAGAAAAGAAAAGGAAGGAGAAGATAAGGCACATAAGAAGAAAAAGAAGAGGAAGCAGAAGAAAAGAGATAAAGATAAAGACAAAGAGAAAGAGAGAAAAAAATGAAGAAGTAAATAAAACAACCACATACTGTATCCGCCAGCATGAGGTAAACATCTCCCCCTAAGGAGTGTTGGTCTAAAGCAGGGGTCCCCAAACTTTTTTTCTCTGGGGGCCACATCATCGTTAATGACTGTGATCAGGGGCCGGGATCAATCATATGGGCTGTATACTAGGCCTGTTATAGCCGTAATTTCTAGCACGGCAATCGCCATTACACGCTGAAGAAGGGCTCTGCCCGAAACGTTCGTAGGCGAATAAACAGAGAACAATCTGAAGAGTACTGTCCTTCGCTTCCTTCATTCATAATTTCTACCACAAAAAAGCTCATCATTACAAGTGATATGCAAAAGAAGTGAGTGAGTACTTTGCATGTTTTTCAATTTGAAATACCACAGGTATTCCTTTTAATTTCCAATAACCATGTAAAAATAGCAAGGAAAGGTTAGAAACATATGGTGATTGACAGTTTAGGAGTGATAAAATAGATATGGTAGGGCTGTTTATATTACAGTGAGATGAGAAACTATCAAGACAAGAAACATCTGGTGATTCACACTAAGTTAGTGAAAATTAAACTGTAGGAAGGCCTGTTGATAAGCAAAATAAAATATTTCTTTTTTTTGTGAGGATTGCGTCTTTGGGCCAGTTCAAATGGTGAGATGCAGAGAGGTGGAGGGCCGGTCCAAGGGGCCAGGTGGCCCGCATCCGGCCCCCGGGCCTTGGTTTGGGGACCCCTGCTCTAAAGGGACCTGTTTCATTCAAAGGGCCACTTCCAATTTTAGTTCTCCAAGCGCCATACTATATGAACACAAACCAGGATTTCTCCCTTCACTTTAGGCCTATATTGAAGACGGACACCTTTACAATAGAAAATATAAGCTAATTGTATTGCAAACACAGCTTGGCTCTGTCTGTGTTGGTTGTCTTGGACCTGCTGGGGTTGCAGAGCTGTGTGTGTGTGTGTGTGTGTGTGTGTGTGTGTGTGTGTGTGTGTGTGTGTGTGTGTGTGTGTGTGTGTGTGTGTGTGTGTGTGTGTGTGTGTGTGTGTGTGTGTGTGTGTGTGTGTGTGTGTGTGTGTGTGTGTGTGAATGTGTGTGTGTGTGTGTGTGTGTGTGTGTGTGGTGTGTGTGTGTGTGTCTGCCTGCCTGCCTGCCTGTGTATGTTTTGTACTTGTATGTGTGTGTTATAGAGAGAGAGAGAGAGAGAGAGAGAGAGAGAGAGAGAGAGAGAGAGAGAGAGAGAGAGAGAGAGAGAAAGGGAGAGAGAAAGATGCAGCAAACAAGCAATAGGTCCAGGGAATACAGTATAGTGGTTTATTCCCACGCACGCACGCACGCACGCACGCACGCACGCACGCACGCACGCACGCACGCACGCACGCACGCACGCACGCACGCACGCACGCACACACACACACACACAAAGGAGCTCTACACTCTTGGAGCCACACACACTCGTGTAAAATGTGGCCACACTTCGGCCTCACAACTCCCTGACTAACCAACCTGACTCTTTACAGGCCCACAGCTGCACTAAGCCCCTTTCAACACGGCACGGGCAGACTCAGACAAAACTAGAAAGGGAATGGAATAAAGAGCAAGAGAAAGAGGGAGTGAAGGACATTGTGAGAGGGAGAGAGAGAGAGAGAGAGAGAGAGAGAGAGAGAGAGAGAGAGAGAGAGAGAGAGAGAGAGAGAGAGAGAGAGAGAGAGAGAGAGAAAGACAGAGAGAGAGAGACAGACAGACAGACAGACAGACAGACAGACAGAGAGAGAGGGAGGGAGTGGGGGGTAGTCCTAAAGAGGAGTGAGAGAGGAGGTGCGACGATATGAAGGGAGTTAGGTACAGTGAATGAAGAGGAAGGGAGAGGGGGGCAGTCCTTGGGCTTCAGAGAGAGGGAAGGAAAAGAAGGAGAGAGGGAGAGGGAGAGGGAGAGGGAGAGGGAGAGGGAGAGGGAATGACTGACAGAGAGAGAGAAAGAGAGAGAGAATGCGTGTGTTTGTGAGAGAGAGAGAGACCCAGCAACACATAACAAGCTCTTGCTTAATCAAGCACTTCATAAAGAATGTGAAATATAATGTGATATGATGTGTGACGGCCAGGCACATTATTATGAGTATTAGGGCTGAAAGATCTACTGCTTTAGACCGAAAATTGCGATCTCAGACCGATTCGGGATCGTCAAAGCCAGAAAAATTGTGCTCCTAAACTGATGCATGTTTTCTTTCGTCAATAATTGCACTCATGTATGCTCTGCCTATTGCCCCTGCTGTGTGGTGTAGTAGAATACAACAGATAGCTCTGATAGAACGGCTCTGTATCAGCTACCAATCAGAAAGCTCCATGCTGCGCGTGAACAGGTCACTCACTAGCAAAAGACAGTCACTTGAACCGGAGCGACTGTTGTGGAGCATAAGAACAGAGCCCCCGCCCCAGCCCCGTGCACTGAAACTTGATTTAATGAAAGGGGAAAAATTGTGGTGGAAATCGAAATCGCAATCTCAATTTTGTCAGAGAAATCGCAATTAAATTTTTTTCTTTAAATCGTTCAGCCCTAATGACTATTATTATTCGTTCGGATCCTCCCAGCAGTAATGCGACCCAGTGAACCCGGCAAGGGGGAGCAAACAGGTCAGTAGTCACAGGCCCAGGGAGAGAGAGGGGGCCCAGAATTGGGTCCCCATTACATTGGCATACATTGGGTCAGGGGGGCCCTTAAAGATTACTTTGTCCGGGGCCTGGCCACAGCTATCAGCGTCCCTGAATGCAACCAAGGCACGGCACACCTAATATCTCACAATTGCACATCCCAACGCCAGCGATGCGGGTCAGAGACCAAAATAAATGCAAAAGGCAAGTTTACACTAACAAAGAGACTCTGTTTTTGTGCCTCTAACTGTTTCCTGGATATGAAATGAGGCAGCTTTTTTTCTTTTTTGTATAAGAACAGGGAAGCTGACAGGGGGTGACAAAGGAGCCAGTTGTTCTGGGCCCAGGAAAAGGGGGGAGCCAAAAGTTGAGTTCCCATATGTATTGTGTTGTGTGTGTGTGTGTGTGTGTAATAAGCATGAACCAAGAAAATAAACATGTGCACTACAGATCTAAATCGCTGCACGACCATTTCAGCTGTCTCCTCATAGGAGGACACTTACATCAAATGGCATAGTGTGGTTTTACAGTATGTGATTTGACCTTACTTTTCAAATGTGGGTTTTTGAGCAGTTTTTTTGAGCAATTTTGTACCAGTGCTGCGCACCTGTGTGCACCCGACTACTTTCACCCCTAGGTATAATCCAGGGGTTCCCAAACTTTACCATGATAAGCCCCCCCATATACCGGCATACTCCAGCCCCCCTGACATGGGTCGTGCCACACTTTATTTTTTATCTGCGCCTTCATTCACAACCATACTCTATATCTATGTCTGTGAGTAAGTGCGGCATTAGGGTGAAAAAACGACAATGGTAGTAATGTTCAGAGATGCAACACAGTAAGTTGATGCCAGTTATTTTTTGTATAGTTGATGCCAGTTTTTTTTTTTTTACCTTAAGGTTTAATTTGGTGTACATTAAATATTATATTATTTATTACTTGTCTACTCTCCCATATTTCACTATCTGGTGTGCCATGGGAGAGCAGTGAATTGTAAGCGAAAAGGACTGTCACTGGAGATGTGATCATTTCTTTTATGTTATTTAGAGCAGTGCCAAGACTATCGTTTCAACATTACCACTTCTTCATTATATATATATATCATACATCAGCATTTCAAACATAAAGTGCTCTCTTAATAAAAGATTAAAGTCATAATAGACTCAATTGCTTGTTCTCTATCTCCACTTTAACATCTGCTGCCTAAGGCAAGGCTTCTCAGCTGTTTAATTGGAATCCACACACACACACACACACACACACACACACACACACACACACACACACACACACACACACACACACACACACACACACACACACACACACACACACACACACACACACACACACACACACAGACAGAGGCCCATCTTGCCACTAGGCAAGGCAGGCAGCCGCTTGGGGCCCCCAAGCCCCTAGATAATGAATAACAGCCCACACTGTACTACAATACAGGTGATTTTGGTTCAAATGTTCATTCTTTTGCATTTTCGCTTGGGGCCCCACCTGACCCTAGAATCGCCTCTGCACACACACACACACACACACACACACACACACACACACACACACACACACACACACACACACACACACACACACACACACACACACACACACACACACACACACACACACACACACACCTTTATTAATGGACTAAGACTTCTGTGGCTAACAGTGCTAAAGACAGACAGCAGACAGACATACGTAGCGTAGGCCTACTTAGCGTACATACAAAGGGAGGTATATTGTATATAACAGCATCGTCAGCAGCAGACAGGCACTCAGACATGCCAAAGCCACGGAAGAACTAGCGCCTCATTACAGCGTCGCTGTACACAACATCAGAGATAAGCATCTTCAGTCGTTACCTCACACACACAACACACACACAGGCACGCACGCACGCACGCACGCACACACACACACAGACACACACACACACACACACACACACACACACACACACACACACACACACACACACACACACACACACACACACACACACACACACACACACACACACACACACACATACACACACACACACACATCTCAGGTAGAAAGCCAGCAAACAGAGCAGGGCGTTAAGCTGTAATTAAAGTTTGTAATTAATGTAATGACAACCAAACTGAGATTAGATCTCATGTCTGGAGTCTAGGCCCATGCAGGTCATATATAGAGTTGCCAAACCACGCTAAACTGTTGTGCTTTGCTTCGCACTCATCTCACTCACAGCCATCCATGATAATAATAGCAGATGGGTACAACAGCACAACACTGTTTAGGTGACTTGCAAAAAAAAAAAAACGTGCGGGGCCGCCGACAGCTTTGACCGGGCGCAGGACAAAGTGAAGAGCTTTGTTGCAAAATGACATAGGCCAGTGGTTCTCAAACTTTTTGTGTGAAGTACCACCGGAGAAAATATTGATTTCTCTGAGTACCACCTTGACAATCACCTTTGAATATTGCAGCAAAGGCCTTCCATATTCACTTTTGGCAGTCAATACAGGAGAGGTTCATAGCGGCATCAATACGCTCATATTCTGTGCAAGTTTGTTTTTAAATGTCTTGCTTGCCTAGTATAATTCTGCATTATGTTTTCAGATTCATACAGTTAAATATTACAAAATGTGAGACCAAAGAGACATTTTCGACTGCAACAACTTGATCAGCCTTCAAATCAATGCATAAAAAATGAATTCTTCCAAGTACCACCAGAGATGTCTCAAGTACCACCAGTGGTACGCGTACCACAGTTTGAGCACCCCTGACATAGGCCTATATCCATTTTGGAACATTTTGGGATATTGACATTTTCATATTGGGCACTCCATTGAATTGCATTGCAAAATGCATTTTATATAAGTTAAAAAAGCATGTTCTGAAAATATTGGAATGGCAAGAATTCACACATACAATAGATGGTAGGACGTCTGAACAGTTATTTCCAATAAAAAAAATGCAAAGGTCAAAAATGGTAGATACGTTATTTTGCAACGAAACTCTCCAAGTCATCTAAAAGAGGCCCTTCATCTAAACTACCACAAGCACATACAGGTGCTCTCGGAGGGGAAAAGAAAGTAAATAACAAGAAACATGAAGTGCTTATTGAAAAGTAAGGTATAGTCATGCAGGTCATATATACAGTTGCCAAACCACGCTAAACTGTTGTGTTTTGCTTCGCACACATCTCACTCACAGCCATCCATAATAATAAGAGCAGACGAGTACAGCACAACACTGTTTGTTGGCCAGGCTGTGCCCTCCTAGTGACGCAACACCTTCGCAACACCTGACGCAACACCTTCAGCAACTAGTCAGGTCAAGAGCAATGCAAGTACTTTCTGAGCTCCCGAAAAATTGGGGACAACCATTGGCAAATCAAGGGAGGCTTGTCAACTATGTCGTTTGGGAAATGTTAATTGTTATGCTCTTGACCAGATCAAGCCTCCAAGAGATTTGAAAGTCGATGACAATCAGGCCGTTTGTGTGACTTGCAAAAAAACGTGCAGGGCCACCACTGACAGCTTTGGCCGGGCGCAAGACAAAGTCATCTGAAAGAGGCCCCTCATCACTAAACACATGGGCATACAATGAGTCACAGCTGGATTGGCATACAGGGCATTTGCCCAGGGGCCTGTCCATGATTTTGGCCCAGACAGTCCTCCTACTAGTGACTTAACTTGACTTAATCTTCTTTGCCTCCTCTGGAGCGTAGGGCCTCAGTTAGACGTTGCCATCTGCTGCGGTCTCTAGCGATGTTCTGAGCCTCATGCCATGAGGTATTACCTCCTACTAGTAGTGGTCAGTTACTGCAAGCTTCTCCGAAACAGTCTACTGTAGAATTTTGGCTGTTACAATGAGCCCAATTAGTTCAGGAATACTGTGTCTAATGCAGGGGTGGGGAGCCTTTTTCATTCGAGGGGCCACTTCAAATTCATCCGAGGGCCGTAAAAGTCCTCCGAGGGCCGTACTTTGGACACAAACCATGATTTTCCCCTTCACTTTAGGCCTATATTGAAGAAGGCCACCTTTTAAACAAACACCACCCTCTCTATGTTCCCTGAATATAACTTTATTGTATTGCAAATGCATTTTGTAAGATTCCTTTACAAAATATGTCATATTTCATGTGAAGCTGAATAACATTGAAGTTATATCGGGGGCCGGATAAAATGTCCCTTGAGCCATAGGTTCCCCACCCCTGATCTAATGCGTGTGTGAGATCTGACTTGACTAAATGCTACTGAACACCTTAATTTCCCTCGGGATCAATGAATGATACTCTACTCTACTCTACTCTCTACTAATAACGGCCCATCAAACCACACTTGCAAAGTATTTCCGTATTCCGACAGCAGCGTTGCATCCATTTATATACAGTAAATTACAGCAACAGCAGCCCGGTCTTGGTTCGAAATGCCCGGTATGACTTTTTGCCCTAGTCCAGCCATGCAATGAGTACATGTCATAAGGGAACATGTCGACTCGTGAGGACCCTCCAATTCTGGGCCCCCCTTTCTTCCTGGGCCCGGGGCCCACTTATGAATGACACAATCAATGCATTT
>NC_085874.1:45407691-45417691 GCF_034702125.1 Engraulis encrasicolus | reverse complement strand
CTCTGTGTATAAGTGAGATCATGGATGGTTGCTGCTGTTGACTGTGGACAGAACACTCTGTAAAAAAATGTCACTCTTTAAAAAAAATGTGGCCTTACTGACCTTACTGGTCTATTCATCTAGCCAGGCCGTGTGACGCAACATCTTCAGCGTTGCTTCTAATCAGGCCAAGTGAGCAATATAAATATCGTTTCTGAGCTGCCGAAAAATTGGAACTCCTCCCACATTGTCGGGAAGCAAACAACCAAGGGAGGCTTGTCAACCATGCCATGTGGGCATTGTTATGCTACTGGTCAGACCAATTCTCGAAGAGATTTCCAAGTTGATGATATTCAGGTTACTATTCATCCTCATTGCTATGACTTTAGAGCATGTTTAAAATTAATCTCAAGTCTGTGTATCATTTCAATATGTACAGTATTCATAACTATGCTTTCATTTGCCGATGCCATTGTCATGCTCTGTTTGCACTAAAGGAAAACGTTGTCAGCTCATATTTTTTTACTGGCAGATACACCATACATCGACCCAACATGACAGGATTCAATATAAAACATTTATCTCAGGATTAAAAGCATTTGGGGATATTGGATATATAATATCCATTCAGACACCATCACACACACACACACATCTGCTAGCTCTCAAATACGACATGCTATGTGTCATCACTATGTAGAATACTGCCCCCCCCCCGCCCAGCCCCCTAACTCTATTTCTCTCTCTCTCTCTCTCTCTCTCACGCTCTCTCTCTCACGCTCTCTTTCTCTCTCTCTCGCTCTCTCTCTCTCTCACGCTCTCTCTCTCTCTCTCTCTCTCACACACACACACACACACACACACACACACACACACACACACACACACACACAAACACACACACGCACGCACGACTCCCCCATTACCCTCTTGAGAGTTGGCGAACAAGTAGAAACTTCTGGAGGAAGGCAAGGGAAGCCCTTTTTGTTCGAGGCAGCTCCTTGTTATAGCCCTGCAGTCATATCACGGCTATTGGTTTCTCGACCTCCGCCTACGCTTCTCTCGCTTTCTCGAAAGAGGCAGCCTTATACACTCTCCGTTCGACGAAAGGAAACTGAAACAGCCTTGCTGTGACCTTTGCTCTTGTCTAATGGGGGCCTTCTTTTTTTCATTCTCGCCACCCAAGGGGGGAGACCCATTCCTACATCACATTCGCCCTACTATGATGTACGTATTAGCGTCGTATTTTAATCTTGAAGCTTATAGATCAGGGGTGGGCAATTATTTTGGCCCAAGGGCCGCATTGGGTTTAGATTAGATTTAGGGGCGGATGTCGTAGGCAACTTGCCCGTGCCAATAATAAGAAATGGTGTACGCAAACATAATTACACCAGTTGTCAGTTATGTCATTCCTGCTAATTGTATTTAGATGTAGGCTTTAGTAATCTTAGGTTTCCAAGACCCTCGTTTTAGGTAGCCAATTTAAGAATGAGTGACCATGAATCTGCGTTTTTTCTTTCTTGGAAAGGCTGTGAGGGCCGCATGAAATGGCTGAGCTGGTACTGACCATCCCATAATACGTGGAGCCAATCCTTGGGCGGAAGTACGTGGATGGCTCGCGAGGCTACCATATGCCCCCGGGCCTGAGTTTTCCCACGTCTGTTATAGATGAACACCACAGTGGTGTGAGCCCTTTGGCACTCTACACTACCTGTATTACTGTATATTTATTATGATTGCCAGAATGGCAATGGTACTGTACCTTACTGAAGAAAATCTGTAGGATTGCGATAATTTTGTCATGTGATTGAGGGTTTTTTTTCACTGTGCAGAGTAGCATTCTACAATAACAGTGTGCACTGACAGAATCGGGTATTTCTCTGCACGCGTATTCCCTCTTTATCTGTCCCACTGTAATTTTACACCAACTTATCCATTTACGAACAGCATTTCCTCTTTCAGTATGTTACCAAATGTATATTCTAATGTCCAACTATGTATCTATGCACTGTAGGTCTTGATCATATGGTCTACATTTGCTGTTGCCCAAGTTACTGTTTCCATTCATATACAGTAGATAAAGAGAGATTTTTTTCTGTAAGACCTGCACATATAGTATAAATGGTAAAACCTTAAATTAATTCAATTACACTATTACAGATAATATTACAACTCATTTGAGGTCTAATGTGTACTCTACAGTGGAACTTCAGAGGCCAAACACACGTGTTGATCCTCAGAGGCCTAGAGTATAGTTTGCTTGTGTTCATTAACACCAGTCTCATTAACGCCAGCCTGTTATAAATAAGAGAACAAAAAATGGTCATAAACTTCTCTTCTGCCTTCCTGATTGTTTTCTCTTAGATCGTAACCTAAAGTTTGCAGTGATGAAACCATAGAAAAATAATCAAACTTGTAAAAAGCAAGAAGCCTCCCACACTGTAAAACACTGCAGCCAGTTAAACGTAAAAAAGTAAGTTGCCCAGCAGCCTTGGAGTGTCTATGGAAAGTCAAATAACTCTAACAAGGAGTGAAGAGTCTGGGTAAAATGATACAGTACAGGTGGCCAGTGTAGTTTCAACTCTATATCTCTTAATATTTACACAATATTGATTAGAATTAATTCTGAAAATGTTACACTGACCAAAGCAAAATCAACACTAATATTTTTGAGTGGCACCAAATGTTATCTGAAACAGAGTTAACACACACAGGAGATACTTTAGGAGATTTAACACTGTTTTTATTTATTTTTATTTTTTACTGTGACCCACCACTAACACCGTTCACCGTCTGAGAAGAAAAACCTGCTACCTAACTCACACCCAACCCCCAGCCCTAACTCCCTCCACACTGTATGTATATCATCAGGCTAGTAAAATGAACCTGTTCCTTAGCGTGCACTATCCCGGCCCGAATGCCTGTGATGTGGTTAGATGAGTGAGACGGTGTTTGTAAGCGATCTGCAGGGCATAACAGATGTAGTTATTCAGGGAATGGGGCTTAGCTCCTTGTCCCTAAGTGACACCGCATCCTCTTTCACTCGATGCGTAACGAGTAATGACAAGCGGTGAGGACGATGACGCCCACCTAATCGAGTCATATAGTGTTGTGTTGTGTTGTGTGATCCTTAATTAGCATAGCTGCTAAAGAAGACATGTGAACGAACTCACGTATGGACTAAAGGTTGAATGTCCTCTCAGCGCGACTTTGAACAGTTTAAACATTCATGTGGTATTATGACTGTATAATGTGCATATCCATTGATTTATTTTGCATTCGGTTAATTTCGGAGGGAGCCACTTTGTAGCAAATTTCAAATTGATTCGAGGTGTAAGTAAATTTGAGTCCATAAACACAACATGAAGGGTTTCAGATTCAAAATTAAAATTGTTATCGAATCTCAGTCATAAATTCTGTGGCAAACATACTGTATACCCGATACCGTGACATAGACTTTCTTACTGTAACAACAACAACTTGCTGAGTTAGACATAGGACAGCCAAATTATGCATAAGTGAACAATGTCTCCTTAAATATCCCCCCCCCCCCCCAAACCCCCACCCTCTAACCACCACTCTCACACTAAGCCAACAACCACCACTAGGCCTGAGACCATGACACGGCCCCCCGTTGTACGCCTCAGGGGAGTTGGAGTTGGGGCTGGCGGGCGGGGGTGGTGGTAACCATTCCCCTCTGACTCACCAACCCCCAACCCCCCACCCCCCCGCAGACAGCAGGACGAGTGGTCGGCTACAGCTACGTATCTATCTGACTCAAAACAGACTGACCAAGTTCAACATTTCCAGGGTTAATTCAACAACTTCTGTAGGGCAGAGGTTCCCAAACTTTTTCAGTGGGAACCACCTTTTGACTTCAGAATATTTTCACGATTCACATCCACCGTAGTCTAGATGTCTAGCAACATTTACAGTTTATATTAATATTGTAATATTAGTATTGATATCAATATTATTCAAAATTAATATCTAGATTTTCCATTAATAGTTTGTCCGCTAATAGTGCTAGAAATCCACTGGACAACAAATAAATCAAGTCAATACTGTTACTAACCAAATTATGAAATGTTATCTGGATGTTATATACATGTTATTATGTTAGGCCTATGTTTTTATGCAATGTCCCTTGTGTCCGGGACCCCCCTTCAGTACCTCTGGGACTCCTCTGGGGGTCTCGACCCCCCAGTTTGGGAACTACTGTTGTAGAGAGTCTAAAACATCTAAAACACTCATAGCTTTGGTCCCATTCTTAAAGGGCTGAATGCTGTAGAGAGCCTAAAACATCTAAAACACCCATAGCTTTGGTCCCATTCTGAAAGGGCTGAATGTGCACTGCAATTTGTTTTCTATGGCTGTCCAACTGACAGCAATAAAGACTCTGTGATGATGACGCAGACAACGACTCCCAAAGGAAGTATAGCATCATCATTTAGCATCATCACTTCCTGTGTCTGAGGTGGCAGTTGGAGTAACACAGCCAATATGAGTCAGACGTCTTCACCAAATGAGATCTTGGCAGCCATGACACATACCTTTGCTCAGGGCTATAAATGAACTCTTTTTCTTATCACTAGCCAAAATGGCTGGTAGACGTTAATCTTTCTGGCCAAACATACACACACTAATGGGTCGAAGTGGCTAGTACGTTTCTTTTCTACTAGCCAAACTGAATTTTCGGCATGTGGACGGTTGGTGGGTGTTAATTAGCTCTGCCAAAGTGAGAATCAGCCGTTGCTCAAGAATTTATTTGCTTTGGACTTGGTGAATGATGTGTCAGTACAATTACATCACAGTAACATCGTATTAACGCAACTCACAATATATAAATCATTTCTTGGCCAATATTATTGGCAAGGAATCCTGTAATAAAGACGTCTGTGCTGGATGACAATAGCTGACAAGAAGTTTGACTGATAGACACTCCACAGCTGACACAAACAGTGTGTGTGTGTGTTTGTGTGTGTGTGTGTGTGTGTGTGTGTGTGTGTGTGTGTGTGTGTGTGTGTGTGTGTGTGTGTGTGTGTGTGTGTGTGTGTGTGTGTGTGCGTGTGGCTATGGCTGTGGCTGTGCCTGTGCCTGTGCCTGTGTGTGTACACATCCATTACAGCACATCAACTTCACAATGTCTCAACACAACTCACCTCGTCCACTCCTTCCCACGAAGCGGAGGTCGTTGAAGCGAGCGACCTGGTTCTTCATGACCCCAGAGGCGTTCCGGAGCTCTGCAGAGTAGTTCTCATCGTTGCCCGCCATCACCGTCACTGTTGTCCCATCCGCTACCTCGCCTAGTGCCACAACCTGAGCATAAACAGGTGATAAAAATATTACTTTATTATTATTATTATTAGGGCCTATTATTTGAGTGTGTGTGTGTGTGTGTGTGTGTGTGTGTGTGTGTGTGTGTGTGTGTGTGTGTGTGTGTGTGTGTGTGTGCGCATGCACGCGCGTGTGTGTCTGTGTCTGTGTGTCCGTGTCTGTGTCTGTGTGTGGTCTTGGGTCCAAATGTGTATAAACATACAAAATATGTGTGTGTGTGTGTGTGTGTGTGTGTGTGTGTGTGTGTGTGTGTGTGTGTGTGTGTGTGTGTGTGTGTGTGTGTGTGTGTGTTTGCTGAGAGTGTGTATATATGAAGCATTAGATTTAGTTTAGTTTAAAGTTGCTAAAATATAATGTATAAAGTAAATAAATAATTCATAGCCTTATACACAGTTAATACATTTTAGCATTATAATATGGAGGGAGGTAGCTACAGAAAATAACTCAAAACATCCCAATAAAAACAAGGCATACGGATTTAAAGTAGTAGTTTTTAAGTTAATCATAGTGGAATACTCTACAGTGGTGGCTCGTCCAGAGCAGCAGCTTTTCGTGCTTCATTATGAGTTATATTCTCAAGGGAGAACCGGAAATCTTCAGGCCATAATTTGGGATTGCAGCTCTCACCTACTTTACCCCCCAAAACATTTCCGGCGGTGTGGATTTGTAATAGGATATGTCATTAAACGTGGCTATTAAAACAGATGTTTCCAGAAAACTAAAAAAAATAAAAAATAAAATAGAAAACACTACAGAACGACCTGCGCATTTATTCTCATGCACGGGCATTTTTTTTTTTAAATTATTACTATTATTTAGCCTACCTCGGAAAAGCATTTTAAAAATGCAGCTCACTCAAGCGTTAGTGGGCATTGTTGACAAACTACTAAATTAAAGTATATCGATCAGATATTATGAGCTACAATCATCTCCCATTATATTTTTTTTCGGTGCGTCCTGCTTTGACGCTTGCTGGTGAAGTACTACCTTTCATGTTTGAAGTTGACAGCGGCTGCACTTGGGGTGAGCTATTTCTAAATAATTTTGGACTGCTGTCAAGTCCGTTTTTTATTTAAATAAAAGTGGTAATAGGCCTACTATTGATTTTATTGTTGGCATTATTGGTAATAATGATTTATAGTGTTTCAGTTTGTTGTATCTTTATGTACATTTTGAAATCAACCAGCTTATTTAGAGAAATTGGAAAAAATAGCACTCACCTTGAACGCTACTGGTAGAGTTTTGTTACACCTCCAGTGCGAAGGCAGAACAGAACAAAGGAAATTTGGACTGTCAGTCCGAACAAGTTCTGCCGGATGATCGGCGATGATCTCGGCCATGGAGCGATTCTCCTGAGGGCGCAGCCTCGGCACGGCGGCGTCCTGCTGTCCCGTGCTGGTGGTGGTGTTGACATCGTTCATTTTCACCGGCATAGGCTGGAGGCTACTAGACGGGGGACTGAACCTCCGACTTGCGCTGGGATCTACGGGAATACGCATCACAACGCACTAGGTTAACAAAAGGTAGGAGATCCAGAGAAAAGGTTGTTCAAGTCAGAACTTTTCTTCTGCGCGTTTGTCAGAAACTCCTCTCTCGCTGAGGGCTCCGCGCTTCTACTCTCTCTCTTCTGCCAGTGTGAGTGAGCACTCGGAAGTGAGTCGAACTAGACTAAAGCGCTGGTTCTGGAGTACTTGAAGCGACGCTCCCTAAACTTGTTCCAATGAAAGAGATACTTTATATGATACTCCTCATGAATAGGCTATACGTTTTCAAAGGAGCATATTTTAGCTGGCATACATTTATGCAGCCTGCAAAAAAAGAGACAAATGAGGATCTGTTCTTTTCCTTTTTTTATCGTCAAGTACGCCCAGGTAGGTAAGTTGCAAAGGAAGGCAACAGGGTGTCAGTGTAAACTATTGTTATGTACAAATAAAACAATCCAATAAATTAAAAATGAAGGTTTCTTGTCGCACGTCTTCCTTCACCAACACGCGTAATAGCCTAATAACCATAAGTTATCGCTATCTGAATCTCCTGCTGCTTTTTGGGGAAAAGACAGACGCTTGCTGTTTGCGGTTTGAGCATCAGAAAGCATTCAAAAAAA
The DNA here is from genome assembly GCF_034702125.1 of Engraulis encrasicolus. Lineage (NCBI taxonomy): Eukaryota > Metazoa > Chordata > Actinopteri > Clupeiformes > Engraulidae > Engraulis > Engraulis encrasicolus. Next base: position 45,410,271 of record NC_085874.1, on the reverse strand, counting down.
AGTTGCGGTTGGCCGGACGAGACAAGCGCAGAAGGGCGAACTGTTTGTTGCCCCGAATGTGGTTAAGCCTCTGAGGGTGAGGGTTTCTCCCTTCTGCGCTTTTTGTGGTTTATATAGCTACTACACCATTCGCAGGCATTGTGCTGATGCGAGATGGACACGTGATGCGCATAGTTTACACTACTTTCTCTCCGTGGAAATTATAAACACCGCATTTTCCTTTAAACTAGGCTACTACCTTGCCTGGTTATTGTCTGTCACATTTTGGTCATCCAGTTCACTGACTGCACTGAAACGAGGTGCACACACCTTGACGTGTAGCCCACACACGAAATGCGTCCACGCAAGCGCACACCTCCGTCACGCACACACGCGCGCGCGCACGCACACACACACACACACACACACACACACACACACACACACACACACACACACACACACACACACACACACACAAGCAACTTAACCAAGCAACAATTAACCTAACTACCAGCAGTAAAATAGGCCTACACCGCAATCAAAACTGAAATAGCAAATGACATTTGTTTTGTGCAACAGGTGGACTCTAACATAATGCCCATGAACAGGACTCTGTCTGCTTCTACTACATTAAAACCACTGGCAGATAAACTTCTATTAAAGCAATCAAACCATTTCATTATCTAAGAACATCTTTTACGTATATTGTTCTTATATCACAACCACCCCAAGGTCCAATCACACAGACACGCACACAGACACACGTCACGCACACATACACACAACAAAGAAAATGTTTCAGTGTCTAAGTTCCACAGCGGAACACCAATTTCATGCACCAGAGAGAACCCGTACTGCTTCCTATGACCTCACACACGCATGCATATGCACAGACGCAGACACACACACACACGCGCGCACACGCACACACACACGCGCACACATGTACACACACATGCACATGCACACACGCTCGCTACTCCAATTATGATTTTATCATCATATTTTGAGCATGACAAGTGCAGTATATCTGGAGTAGGCTGGGCAGTGTTTCCAGATTGGGCTGTTTCCCACCCAATTGTCCCGCTTAGGATGGCTGTGTGTGGGTAAAAATGGTATCTAGCAGAAAAACCCGCCCAATTTGTGCCATAGAAATCGATAGAATTGGGCGGGATTTTGTGCCTCTGGGCGGGTTTTGAGCATTTTTTGGGTTGGAAATCATCAGCCTCATCTGGCAACCCTGAGGCCTTTGTTTCACTCAAACTGTAGAGCAGGGGTTCCCAACCTTTTCCAACTTGGGGCCCACTTGAAATTGTCACAAATGTTCGGGGCCCACCTCTGACCCGATTACGACTGAAACTCACATAAATCAGCAGCAACACACACCAAAATGTGATTATAATTTTTAGAATATTATTTCAAGGCCCACTTGGTATACCTTCAGGGCCCACCTGTGGGCCCCGGCCCATAGGTTGAAAATCACTGCTGTAGCGATTAAAGTGACTTCACAGCTCCTGTCACAACAAGACTGCTATCCAGGCACACACACTACCAGGGCCGGATTAAGATGACCTGGGGCCCCTAGGCTACAGTTTGCTGTGGGGGACCCCCGGAAGGCAAATGTCACGACAAAGGTACACAGACAATCAGGGGCGGTTCCAGACATTTATTCTTGGGGTGGCAAAGGGGTGGCGAAGTGTATTTCAGGGGGGCATGCTCCTACACTAAGGGAAAATTATAAGCACTATATAATGGACACACACACTTATGTGATACACTGAATCTCTTAAAGTGAAACCCTGCAACCTAAAGTTCTATGTCTGAAATTATGGCAAGCATTAAGGCTATTGGTCACAATCAGGGCTCTTAATTGGGGTGGCAAATCATATTTCTGGGGGGGCAAATGCCACCCCCTGCCACCCCTTAGAACCGCCCCTGCAGACAATGTCATAATTAGGAGCTAGGGTACCATGTCTACAAAGTGCAGTCAGTAGATGAGGTTTTTCAATATTGCATCTTGTCGCAATTCTACAATTTTTCACGTTTGTTAAATCAAGGGGCCCCTGGCAGGTGGGGGTCCCTAGGCTACAGCCATATCTAGCCTGTGCGTTAATCCGTCCCTGCACACTACATTAGTGTAGGCCTGCTTATGCTGTCTCAACCACAGTAGTTAGTGCCATCTGTCCATCTATGTGCCCATATGCACTATTTGCTCTCTCTCTCTCTCTCTCATTCTCTCTCTCTGTCTCTCTGTCTCACTCTCTCTCTCTCTCTCTCTCTCTCTCTCTCTCTCTCTCTCTCTCTCTCTCTCTCTCTCTCTCTCTCTCTCTCTCCATCTCTCTCTTTCTCTCTATCGCTCTCTCTTTCTCTCTCTCTCTCTCTCTCCCCTTCTCTCTTTCTATTTCGTGTGTGTGTGTGTGTGTGTGTGTGTGTGTGTGTGTGTGTGTGTGTGTGTGTGTGTGTGTGTGTGTGTGTGTGTGTGTGTGTGTGTGTGTGTGTGTGTGTGTGTGCGTGAGACAGAGAGAGACAGACAGACAGAAAGAGAGTGAGAGTAAGCAGTACACAGCATATACATGTAATCAGGGCTCCAAATTAACA
>NC_085874.1:45400191-45402691 GCF_034702125.1 Engraulis encrasicolus | reverse complement strand
CAAGGTACTTATGCAGACATTAACATTGTATGTATTAGTGCTAATAGATGTATCCCTAAAATAAAGTGCTACCGGAGAACATTTTGACCCCGGCAATTTCGCTGCTCCCAGCCCTTCTCACTGCTCATCTGCTTTCCTAAGATATTAGGTAACACTTTATTTTAGGGATACATCTATTAGCACTAATACATACAATGTGCCTGCAAAAGTAACTTGTAAGGCATGTACTAAGCAAACGCTAAGGCCTACTAGGTCCTTACTAAGGTTAAATTGGTAATAAATCCCTTATTGTGCATGAACAAGACATTTGTGAATACATGCCTAACAAATGTTTGATTTTGCTTTGCACATGCCTTACAAGTTACTTATACAGGTACATTATGTATTAGTGCTAATAGATGTATCCCTAAAATAAAGTGCTACCAATATTATTTCTACGAACTTTTTCATGACATTATGGCTCAGTCCATTGTCTGTATTCAAATGGATCTTCTGCACACCATGCTCTTCCGACTTGTTGGTGCATGCGTCTCTGAAGTAATCAAGTGGTCAGGGCCCTGCAAAGAAGAAAAAACGGAGTGCGATCCATTCCCTAACTACTGTATTGACATGGACCAATGGGCTGCCCCGTCTGAAAGGTGTGCCAGTCTCTAATAGGGCTTTCAGGCCGACCAGAACGGAGCCAGTGTTGGTGCCCGCACCAGTTGCGTTCGGCACTAAAGTGCTTATCTGCGAATCGCCCGTGTTCATACCGGGCTCTGAACTTTTTCCGCACGTGACTGTGTTACCCGGATGAACCGGCTGACGTCCATGCTGTCATCACGGTTCGCAGAGAAAAACCTTGTATTTTGCGGTTCGCATTGCGAACCAACTTTCCGGTTCGCGAACGCTAAAATCTGTGGTGTGAACACGACGGGCGGTTCGCAATTAAGTGCAGGAACGGCCTCCAGCACGGTTCTCAGTCGGCCTGAATACGCTATAAGAGAACCCCTCCCAAAAAAAAGACAACAACAGAAGCAACAGCATCAGCCCCTGACAGTTACTGTCTGCCCACCGAGAAAATGCCCTGTATGCCAGATTACCAGTTCAGCCCTGTCTCTCTTTATGCTATCCTCTTTGTGCAGATGGGCCCAACGGCTGAAAAGACTCAACTACTACATCATAACAACAGCGCTATGAAATGACTGTGTGCCGTAGTAGAAGATTAGTAAAAGACCTGGGGTGAATTTCTCGAAACCAAAGTTGCTAACTACATTAACTACTTTGCTGTTTTCAATGTATTTTCCCATTGGCAACTACCGAAGTTGCTAACAGGCTAGCAACTTCTCTTTTGAGAAACTCACCCCTGGCCAGTACACTTCTGATGACAATAAGGTTTCAACAGAGGCTCTGCACAAAGGGGTTAACAAAATGACAAAGAGTACCAGTCCAAGAGCTTGAATTACAAAACATTTCAATAACATTTTTAAAAAAGTCTTCAAGACATGAAGTCTTGAGGGGGGGATATCAAATTAAACGTGGCCATGGCTGCAACTGGCTGCGTGCGTGTAAAAAACAACCGCACTACCGTCATTAATAAATTTGATTCTGACAATCTGTCGTTTATGGAGCTTTTCATGAGATGATGGCGCTTGTTTGATTCTTTGATAGGAATTTGTCGGCTGTCCTCATTTCCTCTCGCTCGAGCCGACTTTCAGATCATTCAATCTCCAGCTATCAAAGCACATGTGTCACATCTGAATCCACTTTGCTGTACAGTGTATGGCCGCCATCTGCTTGCGAAATCTGTGTGGGGTATGCACAAACACACACGCACGCACATGCACACACACACACACACACACACACATGGACACGCGCACACACACACACACACACACACACACACACACACACACACACACACACACACACACACACACACACATGGACACACACACACACACACACACACACACACACACACACACACACACACACACACACACATACACACACGTACACACACACGCACACACAGTTTTTTATTTCAATCCCTCACTGTAATGCAGACTTTTAATGCCCAGACACAGGCAGGCAGCCACAATGCAATGCAGCAATGCACGGCAACGCAATGCAGGGCCGCCGGGCTGTTTGATCTGGTCTGGATGAAAGCGGAAGGGGGGGCGCAGAAGTGTGGAAGCTTTAATGTGTCACCACGGGCGAGCTACTGAAGCCGTCAACAGCACACAGACGCCAGTGGGAAGATGGACAGGACAGGCAAAGGGGTGACTTCTCCCGGGCCCAGGATGGTGTGGGGGGGGGGCTCTTTACATTGGTCCCCCATTACATCGTGTGCATTGACAGCGGAGGGGGCCGCACAGTAGTATAGAAGCTTTAATGTGTCACCCCGGGCGAGCTACTGAAGCCGTCAACACAGACGCCAGTGGGAAGATGGACAGGACAGGCAAAGGGGTGACTTCTCCCGGGCCCAGGATGGTGTGGGGGGGGGGCTCTTTAC
>NC_085874.1:45370191-45385191 GCF_034702125.1 Engraulis encrasicolus | reverse complement strand
GTCTGGCGTCTGTGGAAGAGCGATCGTCTGAATCCCCGAGGGAAGCATCTATTTTATTGGAAATTGTCGTGCTTCAAGAATGATACGTTTTGCGGTTTCTGCGTTATGACATTCCGCTGCAATCTTTTTGGCATTCTCAGAATTGGACCAAATTACACTCAGGCATTTTTTTGTCTATAGTGCTATCAAGATGTCTGACAGTCGAAAAGAGCTTCACTTATCTCAGAGAGGATGAAGATGATAGCTGATCGCAAACTAAACATGTAGTATTTCAAAAAAAGTGGCTTATCATTTCATTGTTATTGGGAGACAACAGGTTTCTGATGATAGGCAGCAAACGAAGTAAACATACAAGTAAATATAAAAAGGGGTTTACTAATTCATTCTCATTGGGAACAAAATGAAGAAACGTCTCTCACTTTTACATGTTGGCAGTAACAAAATCAGAAGGCATGAATATGAAAAATGATTGGAGAAATCTAAAATGTCAAACCCTACTTTCGAAAGTACAGTGGCATGAAACTTCTACACAGTAAAAAATCCAGTGTCCAGTGGCCAACCGGTAGGGCACTAGCCTGCTATGTGGCTGATTACAGCCCGAGGTCCTTTGCCGACCCCTCCCCGTCTCTCTCCCAATTCGCTTCCTGTCCACCTCTCACACTGTCCTATCAAATAAAGTCGAAAAAGTTTTTTTAAAAGTCTTGAAAAAAATCCAGTGTTACTGTAATTCAACACCTAGAGAGTACTCTGGGACCAAATACACTCTACAAGATTCTAAAACGACACTTTGAATAAGCGTAATTTTTTTTACAGTGTATGCTTTTTTATGTCAGCGATTACTAAGAGCTTAATGAGGCGTGGTTAGACCATAAACTCATTATCTCTCATTATGTTTAGTATTGTGAAGAAGATGTGTCTTCTGGCTGTTTGGTCTGCGGAACTTGCTATTTCATTATGATTTTTTATTTTTCATTTCACAGTGGACCATTATTCATTGCAGACAGAGCATAGAATTTGCATTACACTCACTGCCAAGTTTATTTTTTTTTTATTACAGTAGTGACATTTAGCTGCAAAATTATTGCATTGTTCTGCTGCTGTGCTGTATTCCAACTTCTGTGTGTGTGTGTGTGTGTGTGTGTGTGTGTGTGTGTGTGTGTGTGTGTGTGCGTGTGCGTGTGTGTGTGTGTGTGTGTGTGTGTGTGTGTGTGTATGTGTGTGTGTGTGTGTGTGTGTGTGCGTGCGTGCGTGTGTGTGTGCATGTGCATGTACTGCATATCTGTGTGTGTGTGTGCATGTGCATGTACTGCATATCTGTGTGTGTGTGTGCATGTGCATGTACTGCATATCTGTGTGTGTGTGTGCATGTGTCTGTGAGTCCGTGTGTACAGTAGAGTGTGTGTGTGTGTGTGTGTGTATGTGTGTGTGTGTGTGTGTGTGTGTGTGTGTGTGTATGTGTGTGTGTTTGTGCACGCGCACGCGTGTGTGTGTTTAAAATAACCCCCTCCTGAGGGTGCTTGTATTTACCGGCTCACCTGAAATAGCTAGCGTAGAGGGCCCGGGGCTGGCAATGCCACACAGGTCAATCAATTACGCGGGTGACGCTGTTAGTTTATAGCCCCACACAAGGATGGATTACTGCAAGGGCCTACCGGGCCCAGGCCCAGGGGCCCAAGAGTCCAGAGGGCCCTGAAGCCCAATCCTCTAAATTTCCATTCTCATGTTGTGTAAAATCACACTTTTAGCAACTCTATTTTCACATATTTTCAGGGGAAAAACACCTGAATGCCCAACAATATAGGGTCTCTAACATCTGGAGGGGGCCCTTTCTTGTTGTCCGGCCCAGGGGCCCATGGAATCATGATCCGTCCCTGGCCCCACACTGCTACAGTCACAGCCACAGCCACAGCCAAGGCTGAACTGGATCCAAAAAAACACCCGGGCATGTTTGGCTTTCTAAACTGGCCTCTCACATATGCCGTTTTCATCCTGCTTGACAGTCCACCGACTGTAAATACAGATTAGATTAGATTTAGATTAGTTTCAACTTCATTAGATTCACTTTCATATAGAAGATGGACCAATGGACCGCCCCCAGTAACACTGTGGGTCAATCCCTAAGAGAAAACAACAACAACAACAACAACAACAACAACAACAACAAAACAAACAAACAAAGACAACAGTATATCGGCCACTTTGAACTGTTGGCCCACCAGGAAAATGCCCTGACAGCCAGCCCTGGCCAGAGCCACCAATCCTGCAGAGGCCCCCTCTCTCTGGCACTCTACCAACAACTGCCCCTTGCAGTGGCGTGCACATTTTGACAAGGACGGGGGGCATGTGCAGCTTCTGGCTGCCTTAGGCTATGGAGGCTATATTACTTTGTATATCGGGGCATTTATATGATTTAGATCATCAAGCATTTCTAGAGGATCATGTAAACATGGCCCACAGTACATTGTGAAAAGAGTACCTCAAAAAAAAATGTTTTTGTTCAGAAGGTCAAAGGGCCAGGTGCTTTAGCACCAAGTCATCCCTGTCTGTGTATGTCTGTGGCCCCTTCCCCTCACCCTGACGCACATACGTACACACGCACGCACACACGCACGCACACACGCACGCACACACGCACGCACACACACACGCACACACACACACACACACGCACACACACACACACACACACACATACATGCACACCCCTCAGGACAGACATCCCCCCACCCCTAGGAGGGGAAGTGAGAAGTGAGAGGCCCATGTGAGGTGAGGTCGCAACAGGTCGCCTTGGAAAAGCTGAGAACCACTATAAATTATGGACAGACAGAGAGGCAGCTAGACAGACACACATACTGGCAGGTAGACAGACAGACAGACAGACAGACAGGCAGACAGGCAGACAGACAGACAGACAGACAGACAGACAGATAGATAGATAGATAGATAGATAGATAGATAGATAGATAGATAGATAGATAGATAGATAGATAGATAGATAGATAGATAGATAGATAGATAGATAGATAGATAGATAGATAGATAGATAGATAGATAGATAGATAGATAGATAGATAGATAGATAGATAGATAGATAGATAGATTAGAGGCCGGCTTGTGGGTGGATGAAAAACGAGAATGTTAGCGACAGCCAGCAACTGCACGTAATTTAGGGGGCCAGAGACGAGCTCCAGCAGCCATTTGGGATGTTTATTTGTGGTGGCTGTAGCCGAATCCCATTCCACCTGACTCCACTCCCATCTTCTCCCGCTAATACGGGCATTGGAAATTAGCTTTTGGCTATAAATGCTATGATGCTTGCTGTTTGGTTGTTATGCAACCTACATGTTATGTATCTGTCCCTATCAAAATATTCAGGTGGTAATGGTCAGGGTAATGGGGGGTGATGGTGGGAATGGGGAAGAAGGAGAGGATTACTCCCTTTTAAAGGAACAGACCACCCTTTTTTGATTTTCACATATTTGCAGTATTTCCCCGCATTATTCATGAATGTGCCTATCATTTTCTTCTCAGTGTTTTCAGTACTTAGATTTATAGGATCAGAATTATTAGCATAGCTTAGCATAATCACTGGAAGTAACTGGTATCTTTAGCATCAAGCCACAAGTGATCACTGGACGGAATTAAATTGCTGTTTTACACTCTGGTGAATTTTACATTCATTTTAAAGTGGTTTATAAATACATTTGATGATGTTTTATTTTGTACCATAGACTTGCATTACTATGCCTAATTTGGCTATACTGTTAAACGGGGCAATGCAAACACATAGACAAAAAAGATATGCACATTCATGAATAATTATTGGAGATACTGCAAATATGTGAAAATCAAAAAAGGGTGGTCTGTTCCTTTAAGGTGAATGGAATGATCAACGTACATGTAATGTAAAGTAAAGTACACTTCTTAAGTGGTGACTAGGGTTTACAATAAAGGAGTGTTGAAGGTCTCTCCCGCTCCCCTGTCTCTACTCCCTGCCCCATGTAACTCACAACCAACATCATGCACAATATTGGCCCCACTATACTGCCCCACAAAGGCAAAATGTAGTAATTGAGAAAAACGTCTCTGTATTAGGTTGGATATTGTAGTGACTGCAAATTTGACATACGGTAGCAGTATCTCTGAAACGGCACACACATTTCTACCGTAAGTCTTTGTGAGAAGATAAAGGAGGTGTTATGAGGACCATGTTCAGTCTAAACTCAGTTTTGACAAAACATGTAGTTTCTGCACTTTGTCTTTGTAGGGCAGACCTCACAACCAACATCATGCACATCAACACAGCTCCACTATAGGGCGATGACAGCTCTACAGTATGAAGACTAGCAGAGGAGATTCTAGGAACAGATGGGGCCCCAAGCAAAAATGCCAAAGAATGAACATTTGAACCAAAATCGCCACTACTGTAGTAAAGTGTGGGCTGTTATTCACTATCAAGGGGCTTGGGGGCCCCAAGCGGCTGCCTGCCTTGCCTGGTGGCAAGATGCGCCTCTGAAGACTAGGCCCCCGGGCCCAGAGCCCTCCCAGTGGCGGAACAATTGCACACCGGGCCCCTGGGCAAAACACTGATAGGGCCCCTCATACAGCCTGCCAAGGTCACAATAGGGCCCCCACTATCAATACAGGAGGGCCCTGGGCCCAGGGGCAAATGCCCTGCTCCCCCCTCCTATAGCTCCGCCCCTGAGGCCCCCCGGCCGCTGACATGTAGAGGATCCACCACAGGTGACACACAGGTGAACTTTACCCACTAACTGGTAACGTACAGACAGAGCATGCAAGTGTAAATAAACGTCTGCTGTCTATTCTCACCACAACGTCCTTTTCTCGGCTAGTTGGACGGTCCGACGGAAACCGGTTTGTATTTGGTTTGCCTGAGGGTTTGGGCACGATGTTGACGTCTTTCTCTTGTACCTAGCATTTCTAACTCATTTAGCATCCTTTGTACAAGTAAATGTTCAGTTGATAATTAGTTCCTTATTTACAAAGTGTATATATAAGTCTTTTTAGGGACCCTTATTCTACAGTGCTATCTCTGTTACCATTAATTTTCTCTTATACGATTATTCTGCCATACATGATGTACAGAAGACTTACTTTAGTATATTTTCAGCAATAAATAAATACATGATGTGTTTTGTTCTATTCTATTCTATTCTATTCTATTATATTCTATTCTATTCTATTATATTCTATTCTGTTCTATTCTATTCTATTGCTTATGAGATTCATCATATTTAGAAAGCAAAGGACATTATTTTATCGGGTTATGAAACAAGTGTTTCTGCTAATGTGCGCAAATGTTTATAGTGTAATTATAAATGACAGTTCAATACAGACTGTTTAGCCATACAGACGATGATTCTCTTGCCATGAGAAATAGTCAGTGAGAAAATGGATCTTGTTTAATTGTTGCATAGAATCTGCTCATTTTTCTTCCCAAAGAAGCACAGCATTGGTGTTTCAACAAAGGCAGACAAGTTGTTTTATGTTCAAAACCAAAGCTTTTGGTGAACAATACAGTGTCAGAGATGAAGTACAATTTGATTACCCGCCTTTTAAGCTTATGATTGCAACAGTATTGTTAATATGCCATTTTCCTATGATGTTCATATTTTTTAATATTCCCATAATGTCTTGTCCTGTTATTCATTTCTGACTTCCAGAATGATCCTCAGAAGTTTTAGTTCCCATTCCAGTGAAGAGACAAACAATATGCACGAGAAAGGGCTCAGTCTTACACTGTTCATCAGTGACATATTAAACAAGGGAGAACAAGGGACCGAGAAACATTTAGATACAGTATTTGTCACAACAAAATGTCTGGTATTCCTATTTCCCAAAATCGTTTTCTTTTTGAAGTGCGTTTGGTCGCTGTAAGCATCGTCTGACGCCTGTAAACTGCTGTGCGACATTTAAAACAGAACCGGGGACAATTTTAATGCGTTTCACTCTGAGAAAAGCCATTAAAAGTCCCTTTCACAAGCATATTTTCTGACTACTTTTACATACCAAAAAAAAATGAACATAACAAAAGAAAGGGCCACCCATTTAAATCAGCTTCAAGTAGACCAAAATTGAAAGAAGCCTATATTCGTGATCCTCACACGGACAAAATCTACAAACAGTTCCCATGCTGTTTGAGGACGGAAGGAATGTGAATTTAAAGTCGTGTGTGTCATCTGAAGTCCCATCTCTGTGTTCCTGTTGTTGTTGTCTTTCTTTTCTTTTCTTTTCTTTTCTATTCTATTCTTTTTTTTTTTTTTGAAACATCAAGCACAACACATTCCAGACGTGGATGCCAGGGTGATGAAGGCTAGAGCTGGGGACGGCTGTGGTTTCCTGACTAAAATGAGGATGCAAGTCTACCTCATTGATTCCCAAACTGGAGGCTGGGGCCCCCTAAGGGGGACTTGGGAGGTACTGCACAGACAGCAAGGACTTTTACAGTAATATAAAAACATTCAAAACATTGGTCATGGCAATATTGGCTGCCATGATCATACATGTATTAATTTTTAATATTTTTTTTGTAATAATATTGATGGAAAAGCGTACATATCTGCAGATCATGATAATATTCTTAGGTGAAAAAGAGGCACCCAGCAGAAAAAGTTTGGGAACCATTGGCTTACCCTAACTTAAACATTACGGCTTTCAAAATCACAGAGCGAGAAGCAGTGTGCAGTGTCAGAGTCCACTAACAAACCCTCTGTCGCTCCCTCGCTTGGTTTCACTAGAACATTTACAAAGACGCCTAAACAAACTTTTCTGGTCATTCTTTTCCCCACCCACACACACACAATTTTAAATTGAGGACTGACTTTGCCAAGACCAGTTCTCATATACTGGACTTTTTTTTCTTACTGTACTTGCATCGTATAAGCCATGGGTGGGGAACCTTTTTCATTCGAGGGGGCCATTTCAAATTCATCCTAGGGCCGTAAAAAAGTCCTCCGAGGGCTGTACTATGAACACAAACCAGGATTTCCCCTTGCACTTTAGACCTATATTGAGGATACCCACCTTTGACACAGACCCCACCTTCTCTAGGTCCCCTGAATATAAGTTATATATTGCAAATGTATTTTCTAAGATTCCAAAATCATATTTAGTAGTCATATTTCATATGAAGCTGCATAACATTAAAACTATTTCGGGGGCCGCATAAAACGGCCTCAAGGGCCTTCAAGACATAAATTCCCCACCCCTGATATAGGCTCTTTACATTTACATTGAAATGCCTTCGATAAAGTGAAGGGAGGACAACCCTAACCACTAGCAATGATAATAAAAAAAGAGTACAAATGAAATGACGTTGCTGCCAATAATGTTCCCAATATGTATATACGCCTAGTCTGACTTGCAAAGTCGAAGGAGTAACTGCCTCTCTTTCAATGGTGATCACCCGATGATGAGTGTCGTTGGTTTTTTCGTGTTACGGACACCATTGTCCTCCTTTTTACTTCATGAACGCCTCTCTTTTCTGTTGTGATCGTAAACAACAATTATGAATTTTGTGAAGAGTCACTTATTGGACAATCCCCCTGAGGAAACCGTCACACTAACCCTAACCCCAAACACAAAAGCCCCTTACTGCTTTAAACAAAAAAACAACAACAAAACAAAACAAAAACGTCGCTGTCACCCTTATGACGACGCATGCTTTTTTCCCCCTCCCTTTGTTCGTCCTTTGGGAGCGTCCGAAATATGATTTCTTTTGTTGCGAGTCTTTTACGTGTGGGGGGGGGCCTGAGTGTTGTGAGGAAGTGCAGCGACAGCTTCTATTGTGTCCGTGACTCTTTCTTGACGCCGAGCAGTGTTACCAGATTGGGCGGGTGCCCGCCCAATTGGTCTACTTGGGATGACCGTCTGCGGGTAAAAATGGGAAAAATTGGCCATTTGGCGTTTTTTTTTTCAATGTAATTTGTTGAATTTGGGCGGGATTTATCGCGATTTGGCAGTTTTTGAGAGGCTTTTGGGCGGGATTTGGTTAGACACATCTGGCAACACTGGTGGAAGTGCTGCGACAGCGGCTATTGTGTCCGCGACTCTTTCTTGACGCCGAGCTGCCATTGTTGTGTGAGGTCGTACGAACTTGCTGCTGGGGCCCCGGAGTGTGTCTGAGGTATAAAAGCGGAGAGGGAAAAAACACCAGCGAGCGAGGGCCGCAGGCGAAGAGAGGGTAAAGGGGACAAGACAAGAGAGAGGGGCAGAGGACGAACAATGGCCACGCCGTGCATGGCAGATGGACCGCGTTTGATCGTGCCGCTCTCTCTCTCTCTCTCTGTCTCTCTCTCTCTCTCTCTCTCTCTCTCTCTCTCTCTAACTCTCCTGTGTCACACTCACGCGGTATAGCTCAAAGGTGCAAGGCGATCTCCCTGTCGCCAAATCATCCCCTCACCCACACATACTATTTTTTTTTCAACACCCCCACCAGCCCACACCCCTGCTTCCCTCGTTCTTTCCCTATTCTTAATCTGCTCCCTGCGCCTTGTCACCAAGCCGATCAAATTTCTGTTTCAGACGGGGGGCACACACACACACACACACACTCACACACTACCTGCGTGGGCGACCCAGGGATCACGGTAGAGGATAAGTGACTACACTCCTCTCATGGCTGACTCAGAGCCGCATGATGTCCTCAGGAGGGGACTCAGGTGAGAGGTGAGCATTTAACACCCGCTACTAACGCCACTGCTGCTGGGCTGTGCTGGGCTGGGTACGGGATGCGTGGGCAGGGTAACCTGAGCATTCACTTCTCATGCTGCTGCTGCTGCTGCTCTATCATGATCCACAGAGAGAGAGAGAAAGACAGACAGAGAGAGAGGGAGGGAGAGAGAGAGAGAGAGAGAGAGAGAGAGAGAGAGAGAGAGAGAGAGAGAGAGAGAGAGAGAGAGAGAGAGAGAGAGAGAGAGAGAGACCGTAATGTTCTTAATTGACCGTAATGTTCTGTTACCCCCTTTTATGTTATCTAAGCTGTAAGCAACACTGTTACCAATAGGCATGCCAATAAAGCATATTTGAATTGAATTGAAAGAGAGAGAGAGAGAGAGAGAGAGAGAGAGAGAGAGAGAGAGAGAGAGAGAGAGAGAGAGAGAGAGAGAGAGAGAGAGAGAGAGAGAGAGAGATGCAGTAGTCTCTCCAGGACACACCTGTGCAATCGTTTCACTCATTCACTCTGAATCCTCTACTGTTGCTGTTGCTACTATGGCTGTCGTCAATGTTCCCTCTCTTTTGCCTGATTCCTATAGGTGTCAGCTTGCCAGTCCATTGAGCGTATTCTCATTCGTCACTCAGGTATCCTCTCTGCTGTGTCATGCGTAAGTGCATTAATCAAATTGGCAGTTCCCGTTTGTTATGCTAGACGCCCAGGACTCGCCCATCGCAAGAGATGAAAGGCTTCATCCGCACGCCAGATATCTACCCCAGCCGTCTCGACATAGTGTAGCTACCTGGATCCAGAGGCGGAGCTGTAGGAATGGGCAAGCAGGGCATTTGCCCATGGGCCCAGGCCCCTCCTGAGTTGATGATAAATACCAGCTGCCTCAGACTTCCAAGTTAGTTTAAATCCTTATTGTAAGGATTGTGTTGTGTGTGGTCCCTATTTTGACCTTGACAGCTGTATGGGGGTGGGGGCCCTATCAGTGTTTTGGCCTGGGACCCTCTGTGCAATTGTTCTGGCCCTGCCTGGATCCGTATCCGTATGCCACATACCTGAGAGGGAGAACACAAGACTGACGAAACACCTTATTGCAGCTCCGGTGCCAACATAAGCAAAATTAAGTGATTAGCAGCACGCAACAAGGTTGCTGCGGTGCCTAAGCAGGCTGTGCTACACTGTGTGAAGTGAAGACAGCCAGCAAATTAATTAAGTCGCAGTCGCGCCAAGTTGAGGACGTCCAGAACGTTTTGTTATTCCTTCAGTTCCACTTACAATGGACGAAAGTTGGGCGTGTAAAGAAGAAACGGAAAAAGAAACACGCGACGTAGTTCATTTGCATTTTGTTTACTCTGCAACTGTATGAAGCGAAGCTTTGCTGTAAGCCTCCCTCATGAATCCCCTCTTAATGCTAAAAGCGCAAAAATGCCAAGAGATGCCATTGGAAATTATATGCTTCTATGTCCCACGCTGTGCGAGAGATAATGTGCAAATACACAAAAGAGGGTCTCTGTTTCCTGTCAAAACACCAGACTGATATCTTAATTGGTGCAGTGTGAGGCAATGTAATTTAATAAGCGTGTTATAAGCTCATGAAATGGATAATAGCTCCACATTGTCTTAAAAGCTTTCCAGTCTTGAGCACTTGGCATTAAAGTCCCCAATTATTGTGGCATAATTCATTTCTGCCTTTCTAAGCATTAAGCTATACACGCTTTTTCTCCTCACTGGAAAAAAGGCTTGGCTGATTTACCACAATCCAGTGTTTTCTTTGAAAACAAGATTTATTTATTTTTTTCTTCTCCTGAAGAGAAATTGCTGATTATGCATTCAAAGTGGGTTGGCAAAAGAAAGATCATCTGTGTAATTTTACTTTTTAAATTTCACAATGTGTAAGTAAACAACGCACTCCAGGGAGATTACATGCATTGGTGGGATATATTGCCCAACCGAGCCACCGCATACAGTAGTAGCGTACAGTATGCAAAGCTTTAAATAATGGCATGTACCCAAAAAATGAAAGAAAGAAATAACGTAACAGTTTAATAGGTGGCCTTGGGGCTATTAGTGTAATACCTTAATTGGACCTCTGGCATTGGGGAAAGCCGCAAAGACGGAGCAGCCGAGGAGCCCCCCTCTTCTGTGGAATGTACACGCAGTTCTCAACATTCTCGTGGCAACAAAAAAAAAGAGATCCTACGTTATCACAAACAGCAAGGCAAGCCCCCCACCCCCCACCCCTGCCCTCCTTAACACCTCCGAGGCATTTTTAGCATTCGCTCAAAGAGGTGCTGAAAACAAAAATCACCTATACCGCAAATGTCATCATGACAAGGAGAGCAGACGTTGCTCAAGTCTACAGTAAGGGTACTTTACTACTTACAGCCCTGTTAACCTCTAGGGGACCCACTGGAGGTGCGTACACACCGTGCACTGACAACCCGACTGGGGGATTCAGAAGAACAATCCTGACATTCTTCACAACCTCAACGTATTTACTGCCACAATCAGCCCTGCCTCACAGCACACACTGCACAACACAACACACCAACTGCACATGCAGGTATAGACACACAATGAAAAATCACATCAGGATTATTGGACACAACTGTTCTAGGGTGGACGTGAATTCTTCATTTCTTGTACACTGTACCTCCAAATAATGAGCTATTTTAGACTAAATATCTCATGAAGAATGATTTTGTCACCATTTTAATTTAATCTCTACAGGGTGAGGGAAACTGAAATATAGTTTTTAGTTTTTCTGTAGAAATTGCCTCAAACCCCGAGTTCAGAAATCTCAAAACACAGTTACTATAATTCATCAGCATTACAGTGCCATGGATTCAGATACATCAATTGAGAGATTTAAAAGTAGCAACTGAGTCCAAGAGTCTTTCCCCCTCCCTGTCTCTTTTGTGGCCCAGAGTTTTATTGATGAGAGGAGTGTCCTAAGTTTCTCTCTGCGGCCCAAGAGAAATAGTGGAACCGGGTTGAAAGGGGACATTGAGGACGTTTAATATCCTCCCTGGAACTCAGAAGTAGTTACATACAATAGCTTAATGCATAAAACCCCATCCTACTGTGAATGTATGGTTTGGTATACCAGAAAAAAAAAAAACGTTTTGGATGAAAACTTTCAAAGGTTTTAAATGTCAGTCTTACCCGTCAGTTATCACAGAATCTAATTTGCTCTAATTGAATTTCACACATAGTCACATTTAAAATATATATATTTTTGTGCTTGTGCGTGTGTGGGTCCCGCCTTCTCAATTGTAGCGAAGGATAATTGCTACCATGACTTAATTACCAATACCGTTCGCAACAAAGTGTGCCCCGAAGACATGAGGCGGGTGTGCGAATGCCACACATGTGGAGAATTAGCCCACTCCCACTCCCACTTGCCACTAACAGACATCACAAAAATGTTTTCTAGATAATTAAATCCAAATTCTCACACATGAAAATGGCTGGAGGGATTTTTTAACATTGATGTGTCATTTCATTTCGTGTGCGGCGTTAAAACACACACACACACCTATCACTCTTTGAAAAAAACACGAAAAAAAATCTTAATATTTTTGCAGTGTAACTTCCAAGTTAAATTCTCTGACGACACCCTCTCACAATCATAGTTCAGTTGAAAATAGCGCTTTACAAATAAAAAAAGGGACAAAAAAAAGATGATAATGATTTTTTTTTTTTAAAGATAAATGAGTTTCTGACTTTGATCCCTTTAATCTTGTAGGGGCCGAGCCATAGATCACTCGTCAGCTGCCGACAACCGCCACCCTCGACATCCTCCTCTCCCTGTCACACACACCCCTCACTGACACAAAGCACCTGACACGTTACACACACCGACACAACGACTTTACAAATCACACACACACACACGCACACGCAGACGCAGACGCACGCACACACGCACATGCACACGCACACGCACACACACACACACACTGCCCTTTTGGACACCTCGTCCCAACATCAGACACGGTCTTGTCATGGTCTTTCTTGACCCTTTGCACAGACCCTTTCCAGGCTTTGCTACCGCTCCCATCCTCCCCCACGGTCCCACTCTTGCTCTCCCTTTATCAGGCATAGCAATTCAATTTCGTTCAAAACTATACTTCAACACTTTGATACAGGAACACAGGAGAGAGACACATGGCAAAAGCAGTTTATAGTCGTTGCTATAACAACTCTGACAGATCCCTTAATCCTTCCAATGGACAGCCGCGTTGAAGAGATTAAAAAAAAAAAAAAACAGAAAGCACTCAGACAAAGACGGAGGAGAGGAGCCGGTAACATCGCCTTTGGATACACACATGATGAAAGACAGGGAGAGAGACTGAAGAAAAGAGAGAGAGAGAGACGGAGGAGGAGGAGGAGGAGAAGAAGAGAAATCCGAGGAGAGAAGTCGAAGTCGGGGGCCACAACTAGTAGCTTCTCTCATGGGGCTCTTCCTACATCTCCAGCTCCAGACTGGGGGGGTCAGAGGTTAACATGGTAATAGGGGGGCTGCTGATTGCTGGAAGTGCTCCTCTTATTCGTCACGTCGCCGGGCCTCGCCTCGCCGGGGAGAGTGCCACTGCTAACACGTGTGTTCGTTGTTGTTGGTGTGGACAGGACAAGACGACGGGGCACACAGAGACCGAACTACTAAGCACACAGCTGTGTTTGTACAGCGGACGGACGCGACGACTTATTCTAAATCCAATTTAGAACCTTTTAAAAACACACACGCACACGGAACATATGCACACACACACACACACACACACACACACACACACACACACACACACACACACACACACACACACACACACACACACACACACACACACACACACACACACACACACACACACACACACAGAACACATACACACGGAACACATGGAACACACACACACACACACACGGAACACATGCGCACACACACACAAACACACACACACACACACACACACACACACACACACACACACACACACACACACACACACACACACACACACACACACACACACACACACACACACACACACACACACAATCTATACAGTATGTATAGCTGGAAGTCTGGTGAAGTTTGTCGACCTGGAAATTCAGTGGTGATGTCACATGGAATAATTTAGCAGTAAAAATCACCAATTCACAGCAAAGTGAAAGCTAAATTTTAAAAGGCCCAAATGCCAATTGAAACTGTACTAATAGTAACTATCAAACAACATCTCTGCTAAATTATTTCTGCACAGTTTCTGTACTTGTGATCTGAACTTGAACTGCATTCCTTGAGTCTGTCCATGTTCTTTGTCACTCTGTTACACACACAGTCACTTACAGTAGCTGTTCAGTCTGCAGACATCATTCTCAATCTGTCATAATGAATCTGTCTTTTGTAACAATCTGGTTCTCTTCGAGGTGTATGATGTAGAATAAAATGAACTCTTACAGCTGTAATTGCAACACTAGTACATGCGCTTATATAGTGTATACAGTACATCAGCTACTCCACCGTACCTAATCAAGTTGATACACTTTAAAAGTCCCTCTACTTTTACTTTATATGCCTAAGGGTTTCAGGATGGCAGTTTGATGAAATTAACACACACTGTTTATCTGTCCCGGTGTAGTCCTGTCCTCTGTTCTTTTTTTTTTTCAATGAATGTAATGACCCTGCTGAAGTGGCTGAGAATTCTGCAAATCGGATTGAGAGTTTACTTAAAAAACACACATGTACTGTATCTGACACAAAATCTGTCCAGTGAGAAAACACGATTGCTTGCGAAAAAAAAATAGAAAGGAAATAAAAAAGCCATACCAAATCCTCTCAAACAAAACTCCTTAAACCTAACCCAAACCCTCCCTCTCAGTTTGTTCCTCGTCTCTGTTGCACTAAGTGGCAGTTCGGTCACTGGAAGAGAAAAAAAAACAACCTAAAAACCAATGTGGCGACCTCAGTACAGCCAGCGTACAGCAGATGACCCAGTAAGGCCCCCTAACCCACAGCATTAAAATTCCCACTGATAAACCAAGAACCAGAGACCACCAGCCACTGCTACGTACTGTATTCTCCCTCTCCCCCCTTTCTTTTGCATTTACCCATCCTTCTGTCTGCCCGTCCATCTGCCAATCTCCAGTCCCACCACCATCACCACTAACCAGCGACCACCCACCCCTGTATAGCCCCCCTTTTCCTCCCCACTTTCCTCTCCATTCATTCATTCATTCATTCATTTATCCATCCATCAATCCATCCATCCATCCATCCATCCATCCATCCATCCATCCATCCATCCATCCAT